>NC_134571.1:50233426-50533426 GCF_050947875.1 Dermacentor variabilis | reverse complement strand
TTCGTATTAGAACGTTTTTTTTGCTGAATAAGCTTTTAGTGAATTGACAGCATTCTTACTGTGTTCTTCTTCAGTCGGTTTTGTCAGTTTGCGCACTGCTGACAACGGAACACAACGAAGTACCACAAACTTTTTCCAACACAACGGATTTCTACTTGATTCACCATGTACTGGTAGGGACAATTTGTCCATCATTCGAGAGTGTAGCACGAAGCTACGAAGAAGACCCGTTTCTTAGGAACAAAGCTTCGCAATCAAAACTACATTCGTTCCTGTTCGGAAATTGAACCCGAAACCGACTCCTTTTAGAGGCGGTCGCTTTACCATCTCATCTAACTAGGAGGCTAGCCGATCGCAGAGCAAGGAAGAATTAATAGACAACTGAAGAACAGGGACGCAATAGCTTCACGCTACTGTCGGATGGATGATGAATAGGGCTTTCCGCATCTTATTTGTCGTATTCAGTGTTGCTGAGCTTCCACTTTCAAATAATTCTGCAGCGGTCTGCGATCTGCTAGCCTTCTGGCTCAGATGGTAGAGCAACCATATCGGAAAGGCGTTGGTTCCGGATTAAATGTCCGGACCAGTGATCCTATAATGCAAACCTGTTCCAATCTGTCTTTACTCCGATCTGCTGACGTCCACGTTACGTAACCACCGACGCAAGCATCGGGCAGTAACCCGCAGAGTGGTTTGAATAGCGTAATCAAACGCACTCCTCGTTTTAGGAGGTCACTTTTTGTTTTGCTTTAAAAGCGAATAGCATTACCTTCATTAGGCGGTTTTTCGTATGTAATTGGCTGACGAGAGGTGAGAAGCACGCTCAAGTGGGGCGGGTTTCGGTGGGGCCGTGCCACCACAGTGAAATTAGATAACCGGATAAGCAGGCTGGTGGCGGCGTCTGCGATTGGTCCGATATCCCATCCTTAGCTTGTGGCGGCTGGTTGAAGACCCCCGCGACGGGCAACGGAACATTAAAAATGGCAGCAGGACGGATCCTCAGCAAAGAATAGTTGCCAGAGCGAAGTCGTAAACGTGCCGAAGGGTCTCAACAATGTCATACTTGCACGCAAAAGTTTTATTATGTGCAAATGAATCCATGTTCTCTGGGAGCTCTGAGTAGCTAGTGGTAGAGCGACCGGCGGGCACCCATCTTCTATTCCTTTCTGAACGGTGCAGTTTCGGGCTACTAAAAAAAAGTAAAATTAAAGAAGTTTTGTTCGGCATATTAACGCTCCTTTAATGCGTACACGTAACTTTGACAGGATGAGTTTTCGAGGTTTTGGGATGGTCGCATGACAGACAGGCGAAGCTTACGCATCCCGCAAAAGTTTGACCAACAGTAGGAGCATAATAGTAAAAAAGGGGCCCAATCTGAAATATTTATTTTTATTTCGTTCGGTGTAATCAAGCGTAATCAATGTCCATATATCTATAAGATGGGGCGTTTTCGCGGTTTTCGTGACGTCGCGTGCGAAAGAGGTGAAGTAGGGCTCGCCCGAAAATTTTTTGACCAATCGATCCCGCCGCGGATAGAGGCTGCAACAAGGAGCTATGACCAACAGACACAACTCAAGGCCGTCCAGCAGGTCTCGGCAGCTCTAGAGAGGCAGCGACCGCGCGAAACCGAGGAGAAGAGGGGCACCACCCCCAGGAATGGGGCGGGCGGCCCTCTCGGATCCGCGGAAGTAGCGAGGAACCAAGACCTCGAGGAGCACCATGCACGAGACTGACGTAGTGGCCGCGTCGCGGTAAAAGCTTTTCCTCCCTGCATGGAGGGAGCCTAACCGACTTTGCAGGCATTTTCACTAAAGTTGTTCTCTCTCTCTCTCTCTCGTGGATGGCTGATTACAGAATTGCAATAGAAAAACTTGGACTAGCTTTACGTTATAGCACCTGAGAAAACATTTTTCGTCTGTCATGAAGTATCTTTTCTGAGTAACCTGTATTGACTTTCTGTTAAAAAAATTAAATTAAATTGCGGGATTTAACGTGCCGAAACCACAATATGAAGATAAGCCAGGACATACTGAGGGACTACCCAGAGATTTCGAACACCTAGGGATCTTTAACGTGGCCCCAATGCTCGGGACACCGGCGTTTCTGCATTTCGCCCCATCGAAATGTCGCCGCCGTGGCCAGGATTCGATCCCGTGACCTCGTGCTTAGCAGCGCAGCACCATAGCAGCTATGCCAAAGCGGCGGATAATCGATTTTATTTCCCTTGTACCTTCTTGCTATTGGTCAAATTTCCGCTTTGTTAATTTTCCTGCGCATTGTGGGTTTCTGTGGAATTCATTCACCATGTGCAGCGCTTTTTTTGTTATCTTTCATATAACCTATAATGCCCTGCCGCAACGGTGCCTTAACGCCGCCAACTTACGATGGAAACCCAAGTGTTTCTTTTGTATAACAACGTCCTACAAACGAAGGCGGATGTTAAATCCTCATTCAAAGTTACAAGTAGGACATCGCAGTACAAAGGTAAGAACCACATTGTGCGGCTGTTAAATTTGCATTCGATGAATCGTGCAGGTTATGGATTTCCGCGAAATGCATTCACCATATACTGAGCTTTTCTTTTTTATCTTCACTATAACCATTTATGTTTTGTCGCAGCAGTGCCTTGTCACGAACCAATTGCGGAAAGAAGACGTCCACGAAATATTCGCAATTTGCCAGACAGTCTGTGAGCTCTGTATTCGTGCGGAAGGGTGACTTGCAAAGTGACAATGTGTGAATGCAGATAAATAGATTTCTTCCAAATTGAGCCACTCGCGACAATTTCTGATACCACCTCATACTCTTCCACACACACACACACACACACACACACACACACACACACACACACACACACACACACACGCACACACACACACACACACACACACACACACACACACACACACACACACACACACACACACACACACACACACACACACACACACACACACACACACACACACACACACACACACACACACACACACACACACGCGCGCACGCACACACACACGCGCACGCACACACACACACACACACACACACACACACACACACACACACACACACACACACACACACACACACGCGCGCGCGCGCACGCACGCACACACACACACACGCACACACACACACACACACACACACACACACACACACACACACACACACACACACACACACACACACACACACACACACGCACACACACGCGCACACACACGCACACGCACACACACACACACACATACACAGGCAAACAATATATATGTATATATATACGAGAACAAAGGGGGTTGACCGAGGACCCCGATTTTTTGTGTCATATCATAAGAAGCCAACAAACACTGACACCAAGGACAACATAGGGGAAATTACCTGTGCTTAATAAATGAAATAAAGAAGCGATGAATTATAGGAAATGAAAGTGAATGAAAAAACAACCTGCCGCAGGTGGGGAACGATACCCCAACCTTCGCATTTCCCGTGCAATGCTCTACCAATTGAGCTACAACGGCGCGGTTTCAAAATCCACTTTCTTGGGTATTTATGTTTCCTAGGAGAACTCTAGGAGTGTTAGTCGGTGCCTCCACTCACAAACCTTGGTGACGGATGCGGAACAACCTTTCTGCCACAAGAGTCACGAGAACGTGACAAATGGGGCACGTTCTCTTTTTAATGTGTCGAGGTAGATTGGAGAGTAAGATAGGTTGAGGGGTGCTAGCGGTGCGGAAACATTTGGCAGAGAGCACAGGACAGCGTCTGCACTTTCGACTGGCTACTCACGTTGAAAGTTGGGATTCTGCTCCTTCTCATGTTCTTTGATCTTCTTCAGGTAGCCATCGATGAAGTCACGGTTAAAATGCTCGTCGATTGTGGCCTTGTGGTCTTCCACTTGTCCTCTGAAATAATATGCGTAAATTTCCGAATCGCTCTGAGGCATGGATGAATCACGTGAATTAAACCTGCACAACTTGCACTCAGCGCAAGTTTGCGAAGAGTAGAACAGAAAAATGCGAAAGGAATAAAGAAATTTATATGCGCCAAAACACAGTGAATACGCAACTAAAATGTAGAATATAAAGCGCTTTGAATGGTTGATACAGAAGCTTTGAAGTATTGATTCAGACGAATCAATACCACTGCGCCATGATGCGCCCAAAATATTCAGCAACAGAAAAGCAAAAAGAAACAAAGTATTTCTGATGGCAATCATTCATTGTAAGGACCTGTATGAAGTGAAATGGACTTCTTTCGTACGTCACACATTGTCCCCCAAGGAAACGGAATGGTGAAAGAACGTTTCATTTTATAGTAGGTTCATTTTAGAGCCCAGATCTTAGGCAGCCCTTCCCTGGGTTGAGCGTCACCGCCGGTGTGAACGCGCGAACGCGCTCCTGCCACTGCTCGCGCGTTCGTAGTCGTCTTCCTGCACAGCTGACTCCGATGCCGCTCATCATGCCAACGTTCCCATACTGCCCCTCCCTCTGCGAAAGCGCTGACGGCATTGACCAATCGGTGCGGTAATTTCGGTCTCAGATTCTTTGCCACAATATATCTCGAAATAAAAGCACATATAAAGCTGCGCTCTAATTTCTCATTACGGGGTATCGTGATCGTCGTACGTTCTGTTTTGTTGTTGTTTTAGGTGGCTGCTGTCTCTTCTTCTTTATCCTTTTTTTTTCTATCTCTGTACATGAGATGACCTCGAAATAGCTTTTTCACCTTGTGACCTTCACCGGTGACACGTTGCGATGCGATGCCAGAGCGCGTTTTACTGCTAGAGTAAAGGAAGAGGAAATTATAACGAAATGAAGCGGAGGAAAGAGTATGACAAGCACTCTGAGTGAAGCAAACACTACAACAGAAACTGGTTTCTTGTTTGCCCTCTTTGAATCGCGCTATTTCAACTTTGATGAAACTGGACGAACTATAGACACCCCTGAGATGGCAGCCACGAGAATTCGGAAGCGAAAAGAACTCCTCGTAGCAATTTCATCCAGACACGTGGAACCGTAATTGCTGCAATCTCCATTCGCATATGTAAGCAGAAGTCTGAGCAGTACCTCTAGCATTTCCTTAATAATCGAACGCAGTCATAGGGCGCACGAAAGCGCTTGTGCAGAGGTATACCAGGCGCATTTATTTAAGTTATCTCTTTGAAGGAAGACGCACAGTGCGCGTGAATTGAGCTGAAAAAGAGAAATTTCCATCGCAAAGAAATATTGGTGCTTCTGCTGGTTATGAGATCAGAAAGCGTGAAGTATAGCAAAAGGTACACATCGACAGAATAACGGAGAGAGTGTGGCCATCGTTTGGTGCCAACTGTGGAAACCATGAGCCAGGGAAAAGGAAAAAAAGTAGCGTAAAGGAAGGAAGCAACTCAGGCGAAAGATAAGCAATGTGGAAAGTTGGGAAAGTTGGTGGTTAATCATCATACCTTGCTGGTGAAGCAGCGCACTGACAGGGACAAGGTGAAGACACACAGCGAGTGTCGTCTTTTCTCGTGTGCCTTCACCGTGTCTGCGTCAGTGCGCTGCTTCACCAGCAAGGTATGATGATCAGGCGAAAGAGCCCGCTGAGTGGAGGCTGTAAGTTGCCTTGAGTCAGTAAGCTTTTCTCTCGGGGCTGATCTTCGTACACGTGCACGTAAATGGCGTCGGAAGAGCGTGGTTAAATTACTTTAAAGTGAACTGAAGACGACGAAGGGATCCTATTGCTGAGTGTTTGTTCTCCGTCACCAGTATTTTCTGTTAATTCTCGCTTTCTTTCGGGGAACAGTGTTCCCTTCTCGATGGGAATGGAAGTGGAGCGCCATCCCACCTGATGTAGCGGTGTCCGCGTCGGCAGCCCTAAGGAAGCGGAACTGCCTCTCGAGCGACAGCGAGGCTACCTTCATAGACTCGACCGATAGCGACGACAGCTCCGACGACGACTACCTGACTGTACTGAGTCAGAAAGCAAAGCGGCGGATGTTTAGGGCCTCTGTGGACGCATCTACTATGAGGACTCCGCAGAGTTCGCCGAGGTACATTATCCTTTTCTTACCTGTGCTACCCTCCGACAACATGAGGTTCCTCAACAGGCAAGGTGCATCGGTTAAAGTCGAGAGACTGTTGCCAAATTGCATTGAGGACATCTGAGTGAACCCTCGGAAGAACGTTGTTGAGGTCGTCGCTCAAGCGTCGGCGTTAGATTTTCTGCAAGTGGTCACTGTCCTCGGTGGCATGAACGTTCATACCATCATCCCGATGGGAAAAGAGGCTACTGCAGGTGTGATATATGACATTGATCTGGCCATCTCAGGCGAGGATTTACCACTTTTGATAAAGCCTACCAATTATAGGGCCCAAATACTGCAGGTGGCCCATCTAGGAAATTCCAGGTGCATAAACATTGTCTTTAAAAGTGATTGCTTTCCGTCGCATGTGAAGGTAGGTTATTTCCGACATGCTTTCTGGGCCTTTGTTCCCAAGCCGCTTCAGTGCAGAAACTGCCAGAAATATGGTCACGTGAGCGTCGCCTGCGGAAAGTATGCGATATGTTCCCGCGGTGCAGCACAACACTCTGCAGGCAACTGCCAGTCAAAAATTTATAAGTGTCCGAACTGTGAAGGGCCCCACGACGCCTCATCAAAGGCATGTCCAAGAGTTAAGAGAGACCTCTTCATCTTAAAGAAAAGGGTGAGGGACCGGTCGACTCATCGTGAAGCAGCTGCTGACGTCAGGCAACGTTGTTCTCGTCGCAGACGCTCATCAAGGAATTACGCTTTCCGCACACAAAATACGCGTGCCGCAAAGTCTCTTGCTGTGGAATCCGCTCCAACCCCAGTGCAGAATGTGTCTAAACCGCGCATAGATAACGGAGAAGCTGAAAAGAATGCCGGGGATGAAGGATGGCCACCACTGCCAAGGATAAGCCCTGTGGAAAAACCTCAACAAGTAGGGGCACCACAATGCTCCCCCCTCACCTAGATGAGCTGACAGAGCATGACCGCCGAATTGTAACAATGGTCAACTCTTTGATAAATGCGATTCGCACGCTTGTGGGCAACTCGAATAGGCCAACAGATCGAAGCGAAGTGCAAGTGTTGGATGCCCTGAGCCCAGTGCTTGCAAATCTTGCGTAAGTACAATGGCTCTTCCACTGCCTTCACTCCGTGATGAAGTGCTCCGTGCCTTCACTCCGTGATGAAGTGCTCCGTGCCTTCACTCCGTGATGAAGTATTTCCAGTGGAATACGCCAATAGGTTTTTACGAACCACTTTCCTATAATGGTAACATGTGAACCGAACCTGTCAAAAGCGCTAAGACTCTCTGAATACGAAGCCTTTATGGCGTCGACGGGCGGACAATCCAGCAAAGTCATTGTTTACATCCGTACAGAACTAACTTACATTCCACACTTGGTATAGCCTCATAATGGAAACCAATACGTGTGTCTCCGCATTACAAAGAATAAAGTGGCTTCACCCTTATCGGCGCCTACATCTCATATAGTCGGTCTGACGGCGACTGACTGCGAGACATCCTGACGGTGACTTCTGGACCCTGGACTATCACGGGAGACTTTAATGCTCATCACTTGGCTTGGGGAAGCTCTAGAATAGATTCCAGTGGGCGGAAGCTTGTGGAATTTGCTTCTGACCACGAACTCAGCATTATGAACCATGACAGTACGACATACCTGCGTGGTTCGAACTATAGCAGTTGCTTAGATTTGACTTTGGTGTCACGGCAACTTGGTCAAAATGTTCGATGGTTCCCTGACATCGACACTCATGGCAGTGACCATATTCCCACCTACTTAAGAGTCACTGGATTTCGAAGCTTCTCCTTTTCTACTTCCCGACAAGTAATGTAGTCAACATATAAGGCAAATGTGGAAGAGGCATGCAAAAAGGATTTACCGGCACCATTGATAACCTTATTACAAGCGTACTGGAATCGTCTAAGTACACATTTACATCCACTAAAAACGTACGGATTTCGACATGGAACTTGTGCGACTTCGAACGATTCTCAGAAGAGCCGAGAGGCGTTACACGCGCACCAAGTCAATTTGTGACCTTAGAGCCGCTCGACGTATACAGAAGAAAATCCAACGTCGTATGGACAGTCTGGAGGAACAACGGTGGAAGATGTTCTGCGAATCACTTGACCCCCACAAGCCACTGTCTATCATATGGAGGACGGTGCGCGGCCTTTGCTCGTTTCCCCAGCAACGACACCCATTCTCAGCTCTAGCCCTCCATCAAGACCGCTCGCAGGTTGATATAGCCGAACATTTCTGTGTGAAGATTGCGGGTGGTGTGGTCACCATCAGTAGCACAATAGCGAAATTCTGGGTGAGGTTCCTGCAACAGGCTTCCCAGAATTAAATGTGTCCTTCTCACTTGAGGAATTGGACGCTGACCTGGCCACATGCAGGCGCTCATCGTCGTCAGGACCAGACGGCATCACCTACACTGCTTTATGCCACCTAGGTGAAGATGGCCGTAGTAGACTTCTGGAATGCTATAACCAGTCATGGAATGATGGCGTCGTTCCTGAGCGCTGGAAGTCCAGCCGCTTGATACCACTCCTGAAGCCTGGAAAGTCGACACTTGACCTAGCATCCTACCGACCCATTGCGCTGTCCAGCTGTGTTAGGAAGGTCATGGAAAGAATGATTCTCACACGCCTAGATGGGTATCTTGAGCACCACAACGTATACCCCGAGGCCATGGCTGGGTTTAGAAGAGGCCGCCCCTCTATTGACAACCTCATCAACCTCGTTTCGTCTGTACAAGAAAAATACCGCAAGAGTGTATCGATTACACTATTCCTCTATGTGAAAAGCGCCTATGATAATGTAACCCATGAAGCCATCCTTGATGCCCTGGAGAATAATGGAATTGGTGGACGCATGTTTCGGTGAATTCGGAGCTATCTTTTCAAAAGATCCTTTTTTGTGCACAGTGCAGATGGCCGAACCGCTGGCCATTACACTTGCCGTGGCGTCCCTCAAGGGGGGGGGGGGGGCTTCCTAGCCCTACGTTGTTCAACCTTGCAATCCTTGCACTTGCCGATGTTCTACCACATTCAGTAGACCTTTCCATATATGCTGACGATATAAGCATATGGTCATCGGCAGTTAAACGTCTCCAGGTGCGTGCATGGCTCCAAAAGGCAGTGACTCTAACATCATCGTACCTCCGTACTCAAGGCCTCAGCATTTCGACCGAGAAGTGCGCCTTAGTAACTTTTACCCACAAGCCCATGACCTGGTACCCCATTTCTATTGACCACCAACCAACTTCCTGCACAAGAACTCAGCGATTCCTAGGTGTTATTATCGACAGAGACCTTTCATGGAGCACCTACATCTCATACGTGAAGAATAGGCTTACTTCTATCACCCGTATACTAAGGTTTTTTTTCCAGTAAAACGTGGGGAACATCCGTGGCATCTATACTTCAACTATACAGGACGCTTTTCCTAGGATACTTGCGATGTAGCACACCAGTGCTGTCCAATGCTAACAGAACTAACATTTATGTCCTACAGAGGATTCAAGGCCAAGCCCTTCGTGCATGTCTGGGGCTAATTCTAAATGCTTCAACAGCAGCAACAATTGCCACCGCGAGAGACCACCCAATAATTACCTGTATAGCTATCAACGCACTCCGGGCGCATGTTCGCCATATATCCAGAGTCCCTGACCACCACCTCGCTCGCTTGCCTGAGAAAAGACCCAAGGCAGCGTTCTCCAGATCAGTTGCGGCTAAGCGTCACTCTTTGTCATTGAGGCACTCACCCGTAACAAGAAAGCCATTCCCTCTGTGGTGCTTGAAAAATCCTCCTGTGTACCTTTCTGTTCCAGGAATAGTGAAGAATGCTAGCCTGACCACCGCGACTCTCAAGTAGATCACATTGGGATTTGTGCATTGTTCATACGTTAACCGAATGGATGTTTGCACGGATGGTTCCATCTCGGAAAATTCGATGGGAGCCATTGCTATACCCTCTCAATCGATCGTGATCAAGCTTAAGACTTCACACGTAACGACATCTACAGGTTCCGAACTGGCCCCTTTTCGCGCTGCTGTCGAATACATTGAAAAAAAAAACCGCCCAACAAATGGGCAATATTTTGTGTTTCGAAAGCAACCCTCAAGAGCTTGCGAGGTTTACGACGTGGCAATTATGAACAGCTGGTGTTACAAATCAACGGAACTTACCATTGCGCTTCTGAACGAGAACATGATATGTTTCAGTGGCTGCCGCGACATTGTGGCCTCGTTGGTAATCACCTCGCCGATGACGCTGCACGACGTGCCGAGGCTGGTGCACCGACACTCCTTATACCTTTATCGAGGGTAGACGCTGCAAGAGAGCTTCGCAGTCTCGTTCGTGCCATCACGTTAAGTTACTGGCATACACCACAGAACTCTAAGTGTCGTTTATACAGCCTCGACCCATCACTGAAGCTTAAATTACCTGCAAACCTTTCAAGACGTGACGCAACACTGCTGTGTCGGCTGGGCGTAGGAGTAGCATTCACCAACTCCTAAAGCTATCGCATTGGAATGGCGGACTCACCAATGTGCGCTAAGTGCAAGTGTGAAGAGACCATCACTTATCTTATGTGCCTCTGTTTTCGCTTTGATAATCAACGTGAGAGTGTCCAGTGTGCCTTGAATAGACTGGATGACAGGCCATTTACGGAAGCAAAGATCTTGGGAGCCTGGCCTCACAGTTCATTAGCCCAGAAAGCAGTTCGAGCGCTTCTTCACTACCTGAAGGCAACAGAGTTGAGTGCCCGAGTATAGACATCCTTCACCTAACTTAGTGAATGTGAAAGTGATGTATAGACTCCCGTTTTCTCTCTCTACTTCATTCCCGATTCTCCTCCCCACGTGTAGGGTAGCAAACTGGAGTCAATCTGGTTAACCTCCCTGCCTTTCCTTCTTTCTCTCTCTCTACTTTAAAGTACCGAATCGTAATTATCAATCAAGACTAAGAAGTCCGAAAAGTAATATTTTATGCTGCGCTACGTTGGGGAAAATATAGCTATTAAAAGACAAGGGTGAACCCACAGGACGTCGTCTCTGCTCTCGGTCTATGTCCGTTTTGTTTCTGCCTGTCATCTAATAAAGTGAAAAATAGAACGGATGAAGAGCTAGAAAATACTTTGTCTACATCGTCTGACTATTGTTTTCTTTTTTTTTACGCTTCGACTCAGACTTCATATATGTATTGTTTTCCTTTTTTACGCTCTACCGTAGACATAATTATTTAATTCAATTACGTTCAACTTTTAAGAAAGCTCCCTGAAAAGAATAACTGGTAAAAATCTGAGTGAACAGTCCGACGAGACCCATAATTCCCCCCTAACTGGGGATTCACAAGGAAGTAAAAAATGCAAGGACAATACAGGCATATGGAGCAGAAGGAATGGAAAGGTCAACCAAGCGTCAACGCTAAAGAAGACATAGGTCAACGTATATGGTAGCTCGCAGGATTCGATGAATAAGCATTGGTTGTATATTTCTAGTCTGTCTCTTTCTCATGATCAATATTCACTCCTTTCATATCTTATTCGAACCCTAGTTCACGTGCACTTGCGCATACCTTGTTTTCTTTTTCGTCGACCTTTGGTTGTCCCTTTCTTACTTTTTTTTTGCAATGAGGCCAGGCTAGCCGATCCCGGAGATAGTGCAGTTTTTAATGCAATGTGGTTATTGTTCTACTATAATGGTACTAATTACGCCCCTGCCGTTATTTTAGCACTCTGTGACTCACGTACGCGTCTTGCCTCCCTGTGACCTACATTTTGATATCTTTTGCGACTCAGAAACATTCCGTAAAAGGCGTCCCAACGTGCGAGCAGTCAGGCGATGGGAGATGCCCGCCGCATAGGCCACAGTACCCACCGCAGATACGTGCAAACTTTGTATGGCGGTGATGTTGTATTCCACCACGTGTGACAACATGTAGCATTTGCATCGTGTCGTGCCACGTGCCAAGGAATGTGACATGTGGGCCGCCTCGTAGTCTCGATACCTGTTCTTACTCTAGGGTACGGGTTATCGCGCCTCCTCGCAAAGTACGAATCATAGAGCTACGCACGCTGCTGCAACCCGGCAACGTCGGGCACAGCAGACAGCAGTGCAGAGAGCATCACAAGTTGCAGCTCGTCGCAGACGCTGGGCGGACAGTTCAATTCCTTCTCGTGACGACGAGTATGTTTGAATAAATGTGTGCCAACTGAAACACTTCTTTCCGTATACTCAGTATTTGCGGTTACCGTCCTCAACTAGTTTACGACGGTCTCCCACGGGGGCCGCTCCTCCGGCCTACGCTGTGACTGTGTAGCGCGTGCCGTGCCGACCTGCGTCTTTTCTTTTTGTCTATGATAAATCATAAACATACGGCCCATCTGAGGGGGTGCTATAACGAAAAATGCACTACTCGTGGAAACGGAGCGGTGGCATCCTTTGTCATTGTTCGGGCAAAACACGGCACGCGCCTTCTTTTGCTGTTTGATTGCGAGATGGCGCCACTGTTTCGTTCTTGCAAATTCCTCGTGAAAGGATATAGGCAGGTAAAAAGTAACATTCAAAGTACCAGGTAAAAAGAAACATGCGTGTTAGAGACTTCATCCAGGGATGTTGGCTATGATGCAATTGACCTTAATAAAAAATATAGCCGGCGAATTTGTGCATCAAAGGAGGAAAGAGAACTTGAAAGAGAACGAAACCAAGCACCTTGTGTATTCGATGAATTCTGAGAGCTTGGATTTGATGACGGTGCGCCGCTTTGAAGGCAGCCAACTGATGACGTTGCGCACAAACGAGGGCAGAAATTCGACCGTGCTGCCAGCCCGAATCGCCTTGAACAGCTCTCTGAGCAGCTCGTCCAGGTAACGGCGGCGCGGGTGCTCAAACGGGTACCGACTGCCGTACACCAGCGCCGCGATGTTGTTCGAGGTGCTCGGGAAGATGTACTCCTGGATTGCGAGGGGCGCTCCCTTGGCTTCGGCGATCTTCTCCACCAGGCACTGACACTCTTTCTGCAGTGCACGACGGTAGTCGAACAAAAAAAGAAGAAAAACAGAAAAGGAAAACAAAACAAAACAATTACGGCAGAAGCCATCCTCGACGATTATCTAAGTCAGTGCGAAGCATTTCTCCCCCTGCACGTCGCGCAAGGCGCGAACGAACTAATGTCCTCCCGGCGAAACTCTCGCTCGAGGACCACCACATTCGTGGGCCGCGACACCCTGACGACGTACGATCGGAATCGGGGGAGGGGAGACGCAGACGCTACGAGCGGCGCAGAATTTGTCATCAACAAACTGCTATTTGAAAGTACGCGTCTACGGCCTGAAGTGGCGGTGCTCCAATAGGCGCCGCTTGGTGTTGGCGGCCCGTTTGGCGAACGTCGTCAGGGTGGGCTTCTCTTCTTGTCCGCGCTCCCCGATCACCCGCATCTCTTCGGCGTCTCACATCCAATTAGGCAACGAAATGCTTCGCATTTAGAAATTATGCAGAAGCTGCACTCAGGTTGTCTAAGTATGCGTAAGCATACACCTAAATCTCAGTTGGCCCAAGCGCAAGTTTCAGGTTGGCTCATCCCCAAATTTCAATAGCCCGAACCCCAAATTTCAGTTGGCACAAACCCAAATTTTATGTTGGCCCACCATGGCTATGGTGTTGGGCTGCTAAGCACGAGGTCGCGGGATCGAATCCCGGCCAAGGAAGCCGCATTTAGATTATGGCAAAATGCGAAAACACTCGTGCTCTTAGATTAGGTGCCCGTTGAAGAGCTCCATGTGGTCCAAATTGGTCCGGAGTCGCCCATTAAGGCGTACCCCGTAATCAGATCGTGATTTTTGCACGTAAAAGCCGATGATTTTATTAAGTTGATCCATCCTCCAATTGAGCTTGGCCCGCTCCAAAATTTCAAGTTGGCCCATCTAGTTAGCCTTGCCCCAAATTTAAGTAGGCCCACCCCTACTCTATCCTAGCATTTTCTCTATGGGTGCATAGGGTCATGATGAGTAGATTTTAGTGAAGTGAAAGGAGGAGAAGTGGACCTGGAGAGCGTGTCTTCAGCCTGCTAGTCCTGACTGCGCAAAGGGAAACTGGGAAATACAGGCAAAGGTAGGAGGCAGGTGATTATGTTATGGTACAATTAGCTACTATGTACACGTCGTCCAATATGCGGTTGTGTACTGTAGACGCAATACATGCAAGTGTAATCTTGTCCACACAAGAAGTACAAGAGTGACTTTATGGCAAGATGACCACAATCAACAGGGCGGATACATATGCTTACATAGGGCATGTGTACCCATATGGGTATTCTGCTTGATCATCTTTTTTAATGCGATAGTGTGGAGGGCGCTGTCTCAAAGAAAATCCTGTGTCGGCGCCGGCGTCTGCGGTCAAGAAAATCATTCCGACGGACACATATTCTATACGGCAATAAAGTTGTTCTTCTATCACTAAAGTTGCTCATACCTTGCCTACGTTAACTACAAAGTTATTCCTCGAAATCTTGAGAAGGCAGCCCACAAACAAACGTCATAAAACAAAACACTGACAGCGAATGCCTTTTATGTTAAATTTTCTCAGACTTGAATATCAGAAGTGCGAAAGATTAACAGAAGATGGGCCTACGCAAGAGCCCACGTTTCTATCAGAAAGCTCGCCTTCGTGTATAGATTTCGCCCCCAGCGTTTATCTTTTCGGTTTCAATTGTTCCGTATGACTTAGAAAGCTACCAGTCATCTACATTTGCAGTGTTATAACAATTGAATGTCTTCGGAAATTGCGTATTCTTGTGCAGATACAAGGCATTATACTTTTCGTGTGAGAGAGTTCACTGGGGTACCCACCAAAGAATGCTTACACATGAAAACGATCCTGTGTTGTAGCGCAGAGCCTTGACTTAGGGACGGGACAGACAGGAGGCAAGACAACGTATGACGGACCATGGATGACTGCATTGCGCTAGTCATCCAGCGCTAGTCAGCCACATAGATTGTGCTAAGCTGCCCCATTGGAGAGCTGGTCAGCCATATGTCATATTTACCTATAGTCGTCTATAGAAAGTAAACCACATGCTCTGTGTTTTCTAACGCTAGTCAGTAACCGGGCTTGTTCCGTCTTGTCGTAGTGGCATAGGCCTGGTCAGCCATGTGCCATACTGCGCTGTCCGTTCAGGGCTAGTCGGCCACACAGCTGGCGCTAGTGAGCCATACGTCGTTTCCAATAGTCGGCCTGCGCTGCGCAACCATATTGTTACTGCTACAATAAATCTTTGGTTTGCGCTACTTGGTTCATTCTTTCAGTATAGACAGGGCAACACGAAGGCGCACGTAAATAGGACGGGCGCGGACTCCCAACTATACTTCGGAATAACAAAACAGGCACAATACCAATATACATCTATGAGACAGGTGCCACCCATGTTTCCGAAAAGGTGGGGGAAAACGTAGTCACAACTGTGAATATATCATAGCTAAATTCCTTTCCGCAGTACCCATTGCCACACCAAGTGAGACGGGGCAGCAACACGCAACTTAAGCAAATTGCCATGCTCTATCAGCAGCTCATATATGCATTGGGGCAGCGTGTAATTCCAAAGTTCGTTTTGCCATGACGATGTAGTTAACACTGAAGACTGCAAATATATCGCTACGCGAATAACCGTATTGAACATGCTCGGTGCTTGCCTTGACGTGTTCCTCCATGGAGGTCTTGCCGAATCCCATATCGCGCAAGACATGTAAGCAGAACCTTCTGTTGTCCATCCAGGTATCGCCATTCATCGTCGCCACACCTGGTCAAAAAGATCATACACAACATAAATTTTTTTTTGTTCTGTTGTGTAACGTACTGCTGGTGTTAGGACGGGAATTCCTGCAGTCAAGCCTGTTTTATTGAGGTCGCAACAAAGTTGGTATGGTCGAAAGCTTGGCTCTTCTGCTTACAAGGCGAGTTCTCGAGACTACCGGAAACTCCGTCATGTGTTTTTCGTATCATAGGGCATCCTAGAGTGATGCTTTTTCAACAGGGGTTGAATTTAGGGGCATACTGTAAAACGGTGTGAAAAGAGACACTTAAGCAAAAGATTAGGAACATGACATCCGCAATATGTCCTAATAACGAAAGCTTTCTTAGTGTTAGACAACAGTAAATGCAAACGGTGTCCGGCCCTTTTTGCGCCACCGAAGAGCGCAGGGTGTTTGCTGGAAAACCAAATGCAGCCATAATGGGTAGATGACCTCTCGCTTTCGTTGTGCGCCACAACACATTAGCACGGTGCTGGCAGTGCCGATCGGTGGCGTAAAAAGTGCCGGCGGCCATGCGCTCCATGTATCGAGTTTCGATCGCCAAGCACTGTACAGTGTGCATAGCGGGCCTCTTTATTTGCATATTACGACCTGCCTATGTTTGGGGTCGTTTCTTTCGTTCCTGTTCTGCAGTTGTCTGACTTTTCTGAAGGGGTGCCATTCACGACCGAAAGGGTCTTCTGAAGCCTGTTTTATATCCGCCTGATGATGTCAACAGCGTATTTCACATGCCATTGTTGCACACAGCACCTATTCTCAGTTATTTAGTATATGCGACTGCCCTTGTTACTGTCGAAAGAACCCTAGCTGACACTTTTTGGCGCCTCCATATCGCTTGTTGTTAAACGCATGTCTCACGAATCCTGTGTGTACTGTGAGCAAATGTAGCGCAACTGCTTCAATGAAACGCCCCAGTCGACCGAAGCTGATTAGATATTCATGAGCTTTAGCTGTGCGAAAGGGTGCAGGATGTGTGGACCGCAAGGAGTGCGTTCGCAGCAAGTCGGTAGCTGAACAAAACGGCCCTAAACTGACCCTAGGCTAAGTGCAAAAGGACAAGAAAGCTTCGATTTGAAGTGAGGATATTAAGGCAAGGTAGCGCCACTCTTACCTCCATATATTTGTCCCCTGAAAAGCCAGTTCTGGGGACGGTACAGGACCTCTTTCTTCGTGAGAAACATTTTTATTGATGGGAAGTCGTTCAGTATGACCATGTCTGCTGAACCGGTGCTTATTCTGCAAGAAGGCAAAGACGGTGCTCTTGGCAGCGATACAAATTTATATCGCCCGATTTGCGAATTATTAACGAAGGATGAACCCGTTACATTGATTGCCCGAAGATTCGTGATGCTAGGTGTGTATAGATGCAACTTTCTGTGTTTTTAGCCTGGCAACTTCAACAGAAGGTTCTGCGCCTAGCACCCACATAATTTCGCTCAAATCTCGCAGCATGTTTTTTTCTTGCGCTAGTTGCACGTGGGAATGTGCACTGAGGCGGAGCCCAAGAGCATGCATGTCGGTGACACCATTTGTTAAAGATCCTGTCGCTATGCTATCGCTATGCTATCGCATGCTATCGCTATGCTATCGCATTCTATCGCAAGCCCTTTTCAGTCGCAATTTTATGCATAGGGCCTTAAGTTTTCCTTTTTTTTAAAAGTCGCTACTTCTTATCGACACCTCGACTACGTTCTACTTGAGGGATTGTAATCTGTCACCTATGATTCTGTAACGAGTAGAAAATAATGTAGCAAATGGAAAGGAAAGTGCAATAAAAGATAGCTTGCTGCCGATGGGAGTTGAACGAACAACCTCCGCATTACGCGTGCGTTGTTGTGCCAATTCTTCTAAGGCAACGGCTATCAATTCGTCCACTGATTCGGGTAGTTTGTGCACGCATCCACAAAAACACATCCGCGAGAACAAAATGGCGTCCAGAAACTGAAGAGAAATGTTTCGGCTCTCACTACGCTACGGATGCATTTGCCACTATAGCGAGATCCATCATGCTCTCTAGAGCAATTTTGGAGAACGTCGAGGGCAATATCTGCTGCGTCTGACATGGAATGACCCAGCAGTGATCAAAGGGTTAAAAGCGACCGCAAAAAAATAAATAATTAAAAATACACATTGTACAGCTTCCTAGATTTTTAATAATATCGTGCGATCGCCAAGGGCACAGCATTTTCGTACCTCATAACGTGGAGAAGCAACAAGCTCGGCAACAGTACGCAGAAGCATCGTTTGCGACGCGCTTCCTTTTAGGGGCGCATGCGTCTTTCCTTTCTTCTTTGTGAGGCCTCATGATTCACGGTCAGATAAATAACATCCGGTGCTGATAAATTACCCAGATTTTTTTTCATCTTAGTTCTATGGCGAATGTGCATATCTAGACTATGAAAGTGGAAAGCGCATCGCAGATGACACATCTTAGTCATGCATGTATCTACATTACGCCGTATTCTGCATCAGACCGCTTTTTTTTCTAAACAGGACTGCGCAGATAATTCTGGCAGGGCGTGTATCCTCCTGAAGTGAACAGCGCATAGCAGACAATGCTCGAGCTGAAGTAAGCTTTGCGCCTGTACTCGCGAAATCGTCGATCCCGCCACTTCTCGTTGTTAGGAGGCGCTGACATGCCGTGCGGTCGACGCTTGCTCGGTATCATAAAATATATCGTGGTTTCACCTGGAAAGCTAAGCCTCTATTGCGATAGCAAGTTGTTAGAGATCTTTACGAAGTAATGATAGTAGCTTTATATCGCCGTATATGGTCGTAAAGACGTGCTTAATAACTAAATTAACAAGCATGATGTCCCGCGCACGGCTAACACGAGCACATCTCACTCGACGACCGCAGACCCTCACTGTCAAAACGGAGGCATGAGGAAGAGCAGTAACAGCCAGCAAATTGACCTTCATGCTGCCTCTTCTTTCAACGTGTACAAAGTGAAGATAATGCCGCGCGTACGAAGACTTCGGCGCACCTATAGAGTCGGTACCCACCGCTGATCGCTTAGAAGATTAGGCCCACGCGGCCGCGCTGAGCCGCCGCTGGAGTAGAACGTCCTCCACCCCTCCCCTTGATGTCTTGCGCACGATGCAAGACCGCACGCCACCTCCCCGAATTCCTCTGTTATGCACGCGAGGTCGAGCCGCCATCTTTCTCGCCTTGCTTTCCGCACGCGTTCACTCGCACACACTGCATGCGGTGCGCGGCGGTGATGTTGCAGCATCATGTCTACGGTGAAGGCGACTCTGACAACGATGGCGAAAATGCCATCGTCACTGTCACGGAGGCATGAGGAAGAGCAGTAGCAGCCAGCAAATTCACCTTCATGCTGCCTCTTCTTTCAACGTGTACAAAGGGAATGAAGGGTGCGTATAGTTACTATCCCAATAAAATCTGGGAGGCTGCACATGCGACACCACAATGGAGGACTGTCGACGCAAGGTAGCCTTTTGAAGGAAGTGACGCGAGCGCACCTGTACATGGGTCCGTACTGCTTGGCCCACTTCATCGCCTGGTTGCAGTGGAAGTCCTCGTGCGTGAACTGCACGTGGCCCACGAGTGGTCGACCGGGCGGACCTGGTGGCAGACGTGTGCCACGTGGCATGCTCCTGCCGCGTAGCCAACTCCGCGTGACCAGGTAAAGCAGAGACGCCGCCAGCAGGCTGCCCGCGAGCGTGAGCCAGTCCATCATTGTCGTGCGTCCACGAGTTACGGCTCCGCAACGTAATCTTAAGAATTTATATCACCGTCTCTGTCGCAAAGACAGAAATAGAGAGGGAGAAAGAAATAATAAAGTCAGAGCAGGGTGCTCAACCAGACGCACGTTCGTTTGGCAGTCGTGATCTCGGTGAAGGGGTAAGAGTTTACACACGACGATCTTCACTCGATCGGACACTAAGCCACGTGGCGGCGATATGCCTTTTAAGAGTGATCTAGTTTAAAGAGAGGAGTACTGTAATGAAAACTGGAGAGGTTTGCCTGGCGTCACGTACAGCATGTCACACCAGGTGGTTGCGACGATAAATAAAATGATATACACAGGGCGTTTGACATTTAACAGTGCATGTAGCTGTATAGAGGCCAGGACGCATTGCTGTTTGTAGACATAATATACAGCTCCGGAAATGAGCCCAGGTTCGTTTATTTTTCTTTCATGCTCTTGATCCCATTTTACCAGTGCATGAGAGCAAAAAGAATGTGCACCTCACCCCCCCCCCCCTATTGTTTACCTCACTTTCTTTTTCTTCTTTGTGGTCTTAAGCGTTTCCGCGATGTCATTTGGCTCATTAATAGATTACTCAATAAATAAATAAATAAATAAATAAATAAATAAATAAATAAATAAATAAATAAATAAATGCGTTAAAACACCTTGGGAAAAATCTTCTCACGATGACTGTCGATATGAATGTGATTGCTTTCAAGCAATGTAGAAGCACTCAGTATTGCTGTAGGTACCTTTATTTAGATTCAATACTTTCTGAAGGAACAAAGACTTCCCTAAACGTGGCCTCTCAAACGTAGCGAGTTTTATCCCGCTGACACTGCAGAATTCGTTTTCACCATATCTGGCTTTGGATGCACTACGGCGTGAATGCATAGTCTTTTTCAGGCGCAAAAGTAATTTTTGTTTTCAGCTAGAAGAGCGCGTGTTCTCATTTTTATCAGTAAATTGCTGCTGCCACGCGACGCTGCTCACGTGCCAAGTGTCTCAAGCCGTTGGCTTGCACAATGATGCTTTAACCTTTTTCCCACCAAGGGCCGGCGAGGCTAGTCGTTTAAATATGTAACGCTCCTACACCGATGACATGCTGGCTTAGTCTGAAGTAAAACCAATCCCTGCACACCCTCAAGTTCCAACGATCTCCACAAAGGGAGAAAATGAACCGGGTGCGTTGCAGCCTGATGCGCGTAAATGGAGAAACTGTAATTTGGTCGGATACTTTAATTCGTATATTTATATAGCTTTTTGCTGTCCTTCAACTCAAGTATACGACGTAAGTTTCCTATAGCCCATCCTGCCTCGTAAACAACTACGGAGCTAACGCGATTATGTCGTGCTGCAATATGAGCAAGAGGAGTTAACCGCCTCGAAGATTGCCACCTTTGCGGACTCCCGCGCTGTCCTTAGCAGATTACAACGCAGTCAGATTGATTATCCAGTTGTGCTCAGCATTACTGATTCTGCAAAGAAAATTTCATCAGGTGGGGTATCTGTCGTTGCCCATTGGCTACCTTGATACCTATAGATCGTCGGAAATGAAGGAGCTGCTCGGCTGGCTTCAACTTGTGCTCATCGCGACTGTGCGCCGTGTTCGCGGTCGAGGCTTGCCTAGTCGAGCATGAGCACAACTACTGAAGCTAAAAGTTGGCTGTGTGAACGTGGGCGAATTTTATACAGACAAGGACGTGTAGCCAGCCCGTCGTGTACCTCTTGCGGTTGCTGCGATACACTTCAGCACCTTATGTTGGAGCGTCCCACTTTCAGTGCGCAGAGCATGCCGATGGAGAGAGACTAACACCTCCTAGGCCTGCGGTGTACCATGCTCGACGAATGTTTGTACCCGAGTAGTGGTTGCACGTCTGGACACGATCAGGCTTATTTCGCTCTTCTTTTTTTTTATTGGAATGAATAATAGGAGAAGTTGGCGGCTCTATGGTGGCACCGGCTACTCTTTGTTACTTGGCACCGGAAACAAATTTGCGTAATAAGGGAGAATAATGACACAAAATATGCCACTCAATATTACACCAGATTAATGAAAACTACACAGTCTAACAGTACATGAATCGCAAAGTTTTGTGCATGAGTTCAGTGCACAATGGCATATATAAAGACAGATATGATATGCACCACAACACATGTAATTACACTGCAAGCACGGAACACAATGCCACAGTGCGTAAAAATCAAGATCACCACATAAATCAATCTTTAACCTAGAACAACACCCATATCACTCATTTAGCTTATTAGGATCAACTGAAACTTAATATTTCTCCAGAATTTTAGTGTCCTCGAAAAGCTTCTTCAAAGCAAGAATTGCTCTATTCTGAAGGCGCGCAGTTGGCCATGGACCATGTATCTTTCTTAGAGTGAATTATCTTCTAAAAGCAACAAATTTGCTTCCAATACCCTTCGTTGTGGATCGTATTTAGTGCACTTGAGGAGGAGATGATACACATCTGCGTCTAGATGGCCACAAGAACACTGCGGACTAGGGCACGTTTCATCCTATATAAGAAGTGTCTCGTAAATGCAGTACCGAGCCGCCTCCGGTGCACCAATTTTTCAAATTTTCTGTTATCTTTTAGATTTTCCGGCATTGATAGGCTTATACATGGGTCTATAAGGTATAACTCCAAGTTCTTAGATTGCTGATCAAACCTGGTACCTTTGCTGAGATGACAGGAAATCTGTCTCAGGATTAGACGGACTTAACTGCGCAGTAGTGGAAGATTGATTGTTTCTGCGTTATTGTGCGCCTGATTCTCAGCTGCGGCTGCTGCAGTATTACCAGAAATATTGCACTGCCCAGATACCCACTGAAATGCAATTACATGGTTCATTGTGCTTGCTTTTGTATGTTATTGGAGTGTCTCATACAATAGCAAGGTCTTCAGTCTTCTTTTTATTCCTCTGTAGTAATGTGAGAGCGGCTTGCGAATCGCTAAAAATAATAAATTGTTGCGCATGCTTTTCTGATGTTATGAAACACAAAGCGCACAGGATTGCAAACAGTTTTGCCACGGTGGAAGATGCCTCTCGGGATAACTTGAATGATTGCGCTAGCGCTAAATGTAGAATGACGAATGCTGAAGTCGAGGGATTTTTATGACACGAACCGTCTGTACACACGTGGGTGTAGTGGGGATATAATGAGTTGCTGTGCGGCTACCATGTACATGTCTCTCACATATATCCCGTCGACCGATAATTCTATTTCAGGACTTGTTAACATACAAGGAGGGTAACTAACATCCACTCTACATAATTCAAATCTTGGTAATAATGCTTTATGTTCGTGAACAACATCATAAATTTAGCTTTCGTTTCGGTCGGTAAGCGCGAGGTTTAATGGGTGCTTCTCGGCTTGGGTTAAGATGCGATAACTATGTCAGCATGTTTCAAACGTTCGTATGAACCAAAATGGTGGCTGACGAGCTTCAGAAATTACTAGATAACTCGAGGTAGCCTGCGGAGCCCTAAGAAACACAGCCCTTGCGCTCTCCTTACCCTTTTAACAATGAACTAACTTGGGTTCACGTTTGTAACTCAGCTACTATTTCTTCTATTTAACATTTTTTAGTAGCACTTCCTCGATTGACAGTGTCATCATTCTAGTGTCATCTGTAGAAGAGCAAAAATCTTGGAAGCGATCATCTGTAGCACTCTTTCTTGACGTGAAAGGCGCTTACGACAACGTTTCCCATAAAACCAGTCTAGACGCACTTTTGAGAATCGAACTTGGAGGGCGGGTATATCAATGGATCAGAAACTACTTGACACAAATGTCCTTGTTCGTACGTACGGAAGATGGTCCAACTACAGACAACTACACATGGCGACGTGTTCCCCAAGGCGGTGTTCTAAGCCCTATTCTTTTCAACCTCGCGCTTCTTGAGCTGGCCGAACCACTACCGGAAACAGTGAGTATTTCAATCTACACCTACGACATCTGCATCTGGACGTCAGCGGGCACTCGCCTGCAGGTTCGCGCAAGGCTATAGAAAGCAGCAACACAGGCACCTGACTATCTTCACACACAAGGCCTTACCATCTCAACAGAAAAATGTGCGTGAGTCGCTTTTACGCGAAAAGCGATGTCTCGTTATCCAGTATGCATCAATGGCCAGCGTATCTCCTACAAGAGAAATCATCGGTTTTTGGGTGTCATTGTTGGCCGCGACCTCTCTTGGAGCCCTCAGATTACCCATTTGAAGAAGAAGCTAACATCTATTGTTTAAGTTTTCTACGAGTTCGTCGCTGGCAAAACATGGGGATCGAGCACTTTTTATCAGATTCCTACAGTACGATTCTACGCTCGGCGACGGCCGCGGCAGGCAGCTCGAACGCTTCCCCCGGCCTAAAGTGTTACCTTACGTCTTCGCAGGCTTGGCGACCGTGGATGCTGTTTTTTTGACATCAGGGAACTAGATCTTGGCCCCTCAACAGGTTGGCCAATAGCCGTACACCGAAGACAAGTGCCGAGGGAATACATCACTACCGCTCAAACATCCCGCGGTTTCCGCCCCCCTCATTCTGTGCTCGGCGACGTCAGTGGCAGGAAGCTGGGACGCTTCACCCAGCCTAAAGTGTTACCTTCCGTATTCGCAGGCTGGTAGATTATACTTTTTTACTATTGCGCAAAATAGCATTCAAATAGCATTGCTGCTGCCTCTGCCGTCGCACGAAATATGTTTGTATATATCTTCTAATGACATGCTCACAAGATTCGGTGATGCGTAATGATCTTTGTGGCACTTGCGTCAAACGTTTTAGACAAACAGCAATCATTGACATGCGCCAAGTGTGAGGCATGTTTCTATGTAGGAAAGTGTTCGGGAGTGACATTAAAGGCGTTTAAGCAAATGAATGCGTAGTTGCAGAATGGCTGGCAATGCAGTTCCTGTGAAAATCCTGACCATGGCAGGTCGTCAAATGACGATTGTAAGACAAGGGAAGAGCCGAGCAGTGTTTATAAACTGAGCAACCTTCAGAAAATGCTAACCACTTTGCTGCCCCTTTCCGAGAAAATGGAATCAGTACTAGGAATGAAACAAACCATTGATAGCATTGAGAGTTCTGTGCAAATGCTCTCTGATAAACATGATGAATTTGCAACGCGGTTGAACAAGCAAAACCAGGCGATAAATAATCTTCAGAAAAGGGCGACTGAAATAGAAGTGGGAAATCCAAGGGAAGAAATATCTCGGTTGAAGAAATAGCTAAATGAACGTCGGCAATATGGTAGACGACAGACCCTAAAAGTTCACGGTATTCAAGTAACAACAAATGAGAATTTATTGGCCATAGTAAAGCCTTTGGGTGAGCCACTGGGGCTACAGGAATTTACTGACTCTGACATTGATAGTATTCATAGGTTGCCCTCAAGCCCCAATCGTGTGCCACCCATCATCATTCGTTTTGCCACTTGCAATATTAAAGCGCAACGGAAAGCTAATGCTAAGCTACTGAGAGAAAGACAGTCGGATGTCAATTTTCTTGAAAACTTCACACCGCTACATAAGAAGTTTATTTATCTTGCACTTTCAAAGGCAATGAAAAGAGGCTACCAGTTCGTTTGGGAAGATCGCCGAACAGTACTCACACACAAGAAACCAGGAAACTACGCAATTAAACTTGTACTCAGAGCGATCTCGAGAAGATGGTAGAAGTGTTCTGGCCAACATAATTTGCTGGATTTTTCGATAAACTTTTTAATACCATGGAGGGTTCGATGTAGAGTAAAGATTACTTTAACCAGTACGTAAGGCAGAATGCGTGGACATACAATGCGTTTTATATGCAACATTTTAATGCACGTAGTTTGAAAACCAGGGGAAGAAATTGAATGCTAATTGGAAAAGATGTCACTGAAGTTTGATGTACTATAAGTCACTGAAACATGGTTTGCGAGTTATAGGGATGTCTATTTGTTCAATGGCTACAGGGAATTTAGTGTATTTCGTAGGTCGGAAAAGAGTGGTGGTGTCACATTTTACATAAGGGACGACATTGATTGCTCTGTGGAAATGGAATACTCGGTGATTTCAAATGACTAGGAAATCATTACAATATCTTTTTGCAACGCTTACCTAATTGCTACATACAGGCCTTCATCGGGAATTGCCAGGCGCTTCTTTGAATATCTTAATCATGTTCTTGCGTATCTGTCAACTTTGCGAAAAAAAATTATAGTAATGGTGACATAAATATTAACCTTATGTCAAAACAGCCCTGCAGAAAGAGCTTAATCTCGTACTTCTGGTTTTTGTTGCGAAAATCTCGTAAAATGTGCTACATGAATAACTGTTGCCAACGAGGCAATGCTAGATATTTGTTATACAAATGGTGTGGAAAACAATATAGCCTCTGGGATACTGTCTATCGTTGTTAGTGATCATTTGCCTGCATTTTGTATTTTAGGAGAAACAGCAAGGAAGAAAAATTATGATAAATGCCATAAATTCAGAAGAATAGATGATTCTAAAATAGATGTGTTCAAGCAGATCGTGCTTGATGCAGACTGGTCCAAAGTCCTGAACGGAGATTGCTCTTCGGTGCGTTTTTCTAGATTTTACGAAAATATACTGGACTTAAACCACCATCCTTTCCCAGTAGTTATACGAAAATAAAAGGTAATGAAACCATCGATGACCACCTTCAATTTATGAACAAATACAACACAGGAACAAGCTGTTTCAAGAGTTCTTGAGACTCAAAGAACGCCATAAATTTATTGAATATGAAAGGTATTGTAATAAACCTAAACAAGGAAATCAGAAAGGCAAAAGACAACTTTCACGGTAATAAATTTGATGGCGTTGACAATTCCGGGAAATATGAAATATATATAATAAAATATCATTCAAAGCCCACTCATTAAATGAAATTAAATGAAATTAAATTTGCCGGCAAAGCTATCACAGGTCGAGACCTTTTCAAGAAAATTAATAAGCATTTTCTAACTTGCGGCAGGAAATAAAATATAATACGATAAACGTTGACCCAAGCACTTATATAAACATAAATTGTTCGGATAATTGACACCTGATGCCTACTAGCGAATTCAAAATAATTAGCACAATTGAGTCTAATAATAGTAAAACTGCAGCTGGTCCCGACGAAATTAAGGTTGGTCCGATCAAAGCTGTAGCGTCAACGATTTCAATTCTACTGCCGCACTTTTGTAACTGCATTCTAAAAGACGTATACTTTCCCGATAAATTAAAAGTAGCACGCCTAACTCCTCTGCACAAAGGTGGAAAAACAGATGACTTAGGAAACTGTCGTCCTATCTCCATTCTAAATATATTCTCAAAAGTAACTGAACTCGTTATATTTACAAGAATTACTGACTTTCTAGCAAAACACAACTTGACAGTACCCCAACAGTTTGGATTTCAAAAAACAAGTCCACTGAGCTAGCGCTACTAGGCATTAAAGAAAAATTAGTTGAGGCCATTGAAAAGAAACAGTTTACAGTGGCAATATTTTTAGATATTAAGAAAGCGTTTGGCTCAGTTACTCACCCTATATTATTAAATAAGCTACCCTGCTACGGCTTAAGGGGCCAGGCTTATCAGTTAATCGAAAGTTATCTAGAAACTCGCAAACAGTACGTGATTATAAACAGCTATTCTTCAGATCACAACATAATTACAAAGGTAGTGCCACAAGGCTCGATATTAGGTCCCATTTTATTTCTTTTATATGGTAATGACTTCTGCAACATATCCCCATACTGAGGAGATAGCACTTTTCGCGAACGATACAAATGTATTTTTTCATAGTAAGAATTTGGAACAGGAACATTTGGAATTGGAACATTTGTGTCGGGTGCTTCCCAGGTCATTTCTTGTGTCTATCTTTGCGACTCTTATGTCAAAGTCATAAACTGTTGACGCCATAAACTGCTCACTTTATTTCCTTCTCTTGCATTTCCCTCTCGTTCCCCTAGTGCAGGGTAGTCAACAAGACTCAGTCCTGGTTATCCTCTCTTCATATCATTTATCAATCTAAGAGACGTCTCTAAATGTTATCTGTTGGCGTCATTTATAACGGCGGCGTCGCCATACCGAATGACGATTTGCCAAGACTGATCAAACCAACGATAGAAGGCACGTTTATGACGAGGGTTTTCAGACTGGAAAACAAACGCGGTGTGAAAATATCTTTAGAAGGAGACAGCGTTCCTTCCCACGTCAAAGTAGGACATGTCCGCCATCCAGTACGACCATTCGCACTGCAACCCCTCCAGTATTTCAAGTGTTGCAAGATTGGTCACGTAAAGGGTGTCTGCGTGAAGAACTTCGTGTATCCGCGGTGCTCTGAGTATCATACAGAAGACGCCTGCAGCACAGACATTCTAAAGTGCCCTAACTGCAGTGGCCTTCACAAGGCCTCATCAAGGGATTTCCCCGCAGGTGCGGAAGGAATTTGTGATCCTCATAAGAATGGTGCTTGACAATTCGACGCATCGAGAGGCTGCTGCCGCTCTTTGGCGATGTCGGCATCGACACCGAAAACGTTCACGAAATACTGCAGCTGAAGATAGCGGCCCACCATCTTCCGCCAGAAGGACTGCCGCATCAAAGCATAGCACCACCAAGGCATATGCACGCACACGCACCAAATACGACATTGAACTGGAGAACCTTCGTGCGATTCATCACAGTGCAGAGCGAACATACAGGCGTACAACGTCTACATGACTTGAGGTTGGCCAGAAGAACGCAAAAGATTATTCGACAAACTTGCATCGCGAAGATCGGTGTCATTCTGGGAGTCTTTGGATCCACGAACAGCTTTGTCTCACATAAGGATAACTATTCGTGATCTACCCGGAACTCTGCAGCAGCACCACCTCTTCAAATCTTTGGCCCTTCACAAAAAATGCATGGGGATTGACGTCACTTACGATTTCTGCAGGACGATTGCTGGCGAAACTAGATCCGCTGGAACATCGACGCTAAACCACTCACCAATTTCACGCAACCACCGCATGGACAGTCATTTTACCTAGGAAGAACTCGAGGGTGCACTTGTGCAAGCGTTCATTATCACCAGGACCCGATGATGTAACCTACCGCGCGCTATGTCATCTTGGCGAAGAGGCTCGGGCTACTGCTCTTGTTCAACAGCTCCTGGTAGACAGGTAGGGTTCCTCAGGAATAAAAGACCAGTCGCCTAATTCCACTACTCAAACCTGGCAAATCGCCTGTAGACATTGCATGCTACCGACCAACTGCGCTTGGCAGTTGCATCGGAAAACTAATAGACATGATGGTTTTAGCATGGCTAAAATTGTACCTCGGACATTACCGGGTATATCGAGATGCTATGGGTGGTTTTAGGCGTGGCCGTTCTTCCACAGATTCTTCCATGGACAACGTTACCGACTTGGTGACGTACGTCGAGTACCCGAAAACTTGCAAAAGATTATCTGCAGCCCGGTTTCTGGATGCTAAAGGAACATAAGATAACCTAAAACGCGAAGCGATTTTCAACTCGTTAGAGGCAGCGGGACTTGGCGGCAAGATCTATTCCTGGATTAGTAGCTATCTACATAAGAGAGCCTTTCTCCTACTTATCGACGATGGCCCTACCTCCCAGCATCAATATCCTTCCATACACCTTTAGGCTCTCCATCTATGCCGACGACACTTGTATTTAGATGT
Source organism: Dermacentor variabilis (assembly GCF_050947875.1). Taxonomy (NCBI): domain Eukaryota; kingdom Metazoa; phylum Arthropoda; class Arachnida; order Ixodida; family Ixodidae; genus Dermacentor; species Dermacentor variabilis. Next base: position 50,504,154 of record NC_134571.1, on the reverse strand, counting down.
CGGGTGTGAGAAGACTGCAGCTTCGCGCGTGGTTTGAGAAGGCAGCCACTTTAACATCATCCTCCCTTCGAGAACAATGACTCTAAATATCGCGTGAAAAGTGTGCAGCGGTGGCATGTACCAGGAAACCAATGTCTCCATACGTGATAGCCGCCGACGGAAAGCTGATCACATACAGCACAAGTCGAATTTTTGAATGTGGTCATTGACAGAAATCTTTCCTATAGACACCTCATGTGAATTATGAGAGGAAACGCCAGACAGGAATTTGACATATGCTGAAGTTCCTAGCAGGAAAGACTTGGAGAGACCTGGAGTGTTCATTGAATCTATGCATCAACTGTAAAGGGCCATCTTTATTGGATTCCTGCGGTATAGCCTAGCGGTAATCTCCAACATCTGCAGAACTAACCTGAATACAATCCACAGCATCCAAGCCCAAGCCCTCAAGATATACCTTGGTCTACCACTGAGTGCGTCAACGACTAAAGATATTGAAGCTAATAAATATTACACTATTAGAACGCACAGGTATTCAGGCAATGCGTGTGCACATAAGGCACTTCGCCCGGATCACTACCTACCACCTTCCAAGTCTCTCAGTAGGAAAGCCTGACACGACATTCAGTGCGACTGTCTTCGCGCATTATGCCTCTCTCAGGTCAGGTTACGCACGTGTGGCAAGTCCTTGGATTCCTCCATGGTGTGTGAGCCGTACTCAAGTAAGCCTAACAATCCCAGTAGTTCAGGAAAAAGTCGGACTTGCCGCCAGCTGTTAGTTAGTTAGGTTAGGTTAGTTAAGTTAGTTTTCTCCTCCTGCACGAGAAATACAGCGACGACACACAGGTCTATACTGATGGCGCAACTACATCAACCAGTTCCGGTGGCGCTGTAGCTATACCAACAGTGGGAATCGCCAAGCGGTTCAAGACTTCCCATATCACTACGTCTACAGTTGCAAAGCTCGCGGCTACCCGCGACGCGCTTCGTGTGATAAATGCTGAAAGTTTTCTAAATTGGGCAGTTTTCTGCTATTCAAGATCGGCCTTGTAATGTCTGCAGTCGTTTTTACGACATGGAACTCATGATCAGCTCACGTGCGAAATCATGGAATTTGTCCATCGCTTGAGAGAAAAACACCATCATATTTCTGTTCAATCGATACCAGGCAATTGCGGTATCATTGGAAATGATGACGCAGATAACGCAAGTCCGACGTCAAACAAAGAGTGCTGCGCCCCCATTTTTCTTTGAAGCACCGACGCTGCGAGACAACTTCGCATTCTAGCACGCACGCTCTCCTTAGCGGAATGGAATACCGCACATGCAAGGTGCAGCAAACTGCTCAGACTAAACCCTCCACTTGAACTCTGACCTCCAACCGGACTGAACCGACGCAAAGCGTCTTTTCTGTGTCGGCTGTGGCTGGGAGTTGCCTTCACGAATGGTTATATAACACCAATGGGAATGGCTGATAGTCCTACATGTGATGTTTGCGGATGCGAGGGGAACATTGACCACTTACTGTACCACTGTCCTAAATTTCAAGCACAAAGGTAATCTTTGTCCAACACATCGAGGTAACTAGATTATCGTTCTCTGAGTGAACAGACAGTACTAGAGCACCGTCCCCACCGCTCATCGGCTCAGAAGGCAGTGAAGGCAGTTTTGTGTTTTCTGCGAACGTCTCGTTTACGCGAGCGGTTTTGACTCAAGTACTGTGTGTGCACGTCACTATACCTTCTATCACCTCCTTATCTCTCTTACCCTTCTCCCTTCCCCCAGCTTAGGGTAGCCAACCGGCCTCTTGATTGGTTAACATCCCAGCCTTCGTTATATCGCTCTCTCTCGCTGTCTGTCTGCAGGTGTTTTGATTTCCTTATGTCACGCGCATTCTCTCGAAGCGGCTTGCACTAATGTATAATGCCCATGATGCAATAATGTAAACTGAAGGAAAGGAACAGAATTTTCTGATGACCTGAACGTCGCTGTGACACAGTGAAAGTGCCAGATCAGCTCCCGAGATATCGAGTGAAGAATCAACAGAGACATTGGGAATATTTAAATATTTGGTCATACGTTTCTTTTAATAGCAAAATTACAAGTTGTAGTTACAGTTTTGATGTCAAACTTACGCATATGTACAGGACTTGACACTCCGTAGGCAAATCACAGCGTTCCAAAACAAAAGCAAGATTTTAAGAACCCTAAACAAGATGTCTTACACAAACTCAGTCGTGATTGAACAAAAATCCAGGAGAATTGTACAGAATGTCGCAAGGTTACGAAGATTAAGGCTTCAATATTAAAAGGAACATTGAACGTTACAAGTATTGACGCAAGCCAGGACACACAGGATAAACAAACAAAAGCAGCAGTGTAAATTTTGTGCTCGGAAATATATTCTGCTTGCACGTCTACCGCGGCGTAAACGTCAACTTGTAGTGGTTTAGCTCTACCAGTGGAATATCGATGGAGTCGAGATCGTGGATCTTCCCTTTTTCGGGCAGGATGCGATACCTCTGGAGAAGACACGTGATGTACAGGAAAATCTCGACGGAGGCCAGGATCTCGCCGGGGCACATGCGTTTTCCTGAGCACAAACGAAGTGGGAAATAAAAGAATGTGAATGTTCCGAGACGGAGGCCGGCTGAAATTTTAGAGTCCGCTGAAGCAAAAAAAGAAAGGACATGGGATGGCGATTTGAACATAGAGAGTAAGACGACAAAATGTGTGGACTGCGCTCACGCTGAAGCACAGTGATTGGTTCGTGTAATAACACCTGAGCACAATTTCTTGGAGGCATTTGTATGCATCAGGTAAACTTAATGTGCGAGAACTTGCGTTAAGGGCCATAGCAAAGTCTTACCCAGCTTGACAGCCAGAAATGTCGCGCGCACTGCTGCATTTTTCACTTATCATTAAGTGAAATCGCTCCATTGCTCTTAAGTATTTGCTGTATGTTGTCCGAGTACTACTTCTACGCACGCAACCGATTTGCAGGCAGTGCAGAGGTCTAGAGTCGCAGTCTGTGTACATTGCGAAAGGGAAACTCGCCAACTGCTTGTGACATTTGCACAATGTAATTCCTGACTGCCAACTCCAGTGGTCCCTGGCAAATTGCACCAGTTGCACCACTAGACAAGTTTCACAATGGTTGAAACAGTGCCCGGTGCCATTAGTCGAGGGTGCCATGACTGTTTTGCATAGGCAATTTTGTTTTTTCTTCATTGGCCCAGCCATGTTTTGCTGCTATGTGAGGAACTTCTCGATTATGTTTGCAGCGACATCCAACTAACCTGGTCGCGCAACACCGACCGCATCACTCCAAAGATTTTCATGCATAGAAATCGACTCTAACGCCGTGCATTGGTTGATAATGATAGAAAAAACGCCCGTATTAGTGAAACACTAAAAAGAAATACTTAGTCAGTTAGCGAAGTGAATATTCTTTAAAACATTGCTGCAATAAATTTGGCGGGAAAATATTGGCCAGTGGTGGCGAAAATGAAGGGCTTACTTCGCTTTATCGAATTTCACGTATTATATCAAGAGCCGATATGTATGTTTTTATGTAATGGATTTCAAAGTACACTACGGACATTATTCAGTCCATTTTGCGCTGGAAAAACTCTCGAAACCTGTTAGCATGCGTATTTGTTCTTTTAGAATTCAATGTAGTCTTGCTCCACCGATAAAATATTAACTTCCCCCAAATATTCGCTTTAAAAAAAACATTTGACATCACACCGGGAAGGTTCGGGCACGCAAGAGGGGCGTTGTGACCGTTCTTTCGTTATCGCTTATTTTCTGGCTCACCAAGTAGAAAAAGTGCGACTTTTGAAACTGCAAAACCGTAATTTACTATACGCCATGACTGCCAACGAGTTCAATAGTAGTTCTGCTCCCATAACCACTCGGTACTTTCCCGCATTGCCTCCACGCTCGGAAATAGTTCCCGAGAAACGACGATCTTGCAAGACGTTCGCTTCCGCCTTGACATCATGGAAATGGGGAACGTTAATTGGCTGGCGCATCTATACGAATTCTTTTCAATTTTGGCAACGGTAGATTTGCCACTGCATTCTTGCAGGTTGCGGAGTAAGAACAGCAGCAATATTTTTCTTTAGAGACCCGATGTGGTGACTTAACGTCTAAGGTGCGGCACTGCTAAGCGCGAAGTCACTGGGTCAAATCTCGGATACGGCGGCCATATTTACCGGGGCGAAATGGCAAAACGCCCATGAACCCCGCTTTGGTGGCGCGTAACATTTTGTCGTGGTCGAAACGAATCCGGAGCTTTTCCACTGCTGCGTGCCTTTAGTCAAATTGTTTGTCTGGCTCGGGAAACCTCACAATTAATTCACTTTTCTTTAACGCCCCTTTAACAACCAATGATGGCGAAACTCGTGAAGTAAACCATGTAAGTACTTGTCTTACCGATAGAGAAAGGGATGAGGTGCTCGGGTTTCGGCTGAATGAGGGAGCCGTCTTCCCTGAAGAACCGCGTCGGGTCGAACTTGAACGGTTCTTTCCACAGCGTCGGGTCGTTGTGCACGGCCCACACATTAGGAATCACGGTGGTTCCTTTGGGAATAAAGTACTCGTCGAACACGGTGTCCTCGCCGGCACTGTGGATCAGATTCAAAAGAACGTCCATAAGAGTAAGATCAAGAGAATTGAACAGGTAGCATGTTGTTTCATCAGAATTTGACGATTTAGCGGCCAACCAATGGTTTCAAGGGAACGAAAGCCATTTTGCTGATAGTCATTTCTGCGGTAGATTTTCGACCACTTGCCCTGTCAACCTGCCAAGAGGACGTTTTATAATATAGTTTTGACATCTTGTACAGGTGTGGTTCTTGCTAAAGAGAGGTCTGTTATTGTTCCTTATTAACAGAAAACATTTGAAAAAAATATCTCCTGCAGAAGGTCGGGCTATTACATATTAAATTGGCAGCTTTCTTTGGTTCTTCCTCCTGCTTGGCGGTTTGTACGTGTATACGTTTTGTCAGGACGTTTACGTTGCTTTAAAGACCACCTAGAGACGGGCCTATACCGTGTATTTCAGCGAGCATTCTAAATATTTTTTGAAAAATTGCCTGTGATAGAAAACACAATTCTAGTCCATGAGCCTATTGAAAAATTGAAATGCATTATCAACTAATAAAGAAATCCCTACTTCAGTTTCTAACTAATTGCCTTATGACACATATTGCATATTACAAATTTAGCCATGCAGTTTGCAAGGCTAATCCATTTAGAATGAAGTCTCAGGATGACACCAGCCTTAAAATTCAAAAACATTGCGGAGAAGTGGTGTCTGGTATATGGTGTCATTCACGTAATTCTTTTTAAGTGGATATGTCTTGCAGTCTAACCCACTAGAATTTGTAGAGCGCAATACGTGTAATACGGCAATTACTTAAAAATTTATGCAGGTATTTTTTGTGTATCCCTGCCTTCCTATATTCAAAATTTCGACCACCGCTGTGCTTCTATTGTTTATCCATGCCGCGTTGTATCTTCTTTTGCATTCGCCGGGCTATCCTTAGATCTTGAATTGACTTAGTTAGTCGTTATATTCTTTCAGCACGACAACGAATCGCATGAAGCCGCTCCAATTCCAGGTCGAGTTCAGAGTACCCTGGAGAACACGTTAGTGTGCGCGTGGCTGTCTGTGCCGTTTCCTTGATAGCATGTTAGAGATGCCTCGTTGTAGAGAGGCCTTTGTGACAAGCGCCCTCAATGTGGGATTAAAAAGTAGTCCAATCTATTCTTCGTATCGTGATGGACGTATACGTGTTAGACAACCCTTTCATCTTGAAGTAAGTGGGTATGTGCTTGATTCCATGCGTTTCAATGTCCAAAACCACTTAACATGTGCGGCGACGCGGCGGGAGACGAAAGTCAAACCGAGGCAGCTGCTGTACGTTATTTCCCGCAGAAACATTGGACTCGCGTCATTCAGTAGGTAGGGACCATTGTTGGAAACTAATGAAGCTAGTCCTCGGCCCGTCGCGTTAACCTTTGAGCTTTTCCAAATGGTATGGTGTACGTTGAAGTCCCCTGTGATAATCCACGGACTAGGTTGTGTATTTCAGATGTCTTTTATTCTTTTGCTGTCAAATCGTCTTCATGGAGACAGATACGCCCCCAAGAGTGTAAAGGTGACTTTTCTATTTTTGACGGTCAAGCACACATACTGATTGTCGTTGCACAGGCTGGACAACGTAAGTGAGCTCACGGCGAATAAACACGACAACCTTGCTGCTGTTGCTGTCGCTTGATCATAATATTGTCTCGTAGCCGAATATCCTTATTGGATGTGATAACCTTGGTTTACAGATCACAGTGATTGGAAATGTGTTAGTGAGAACAAACCGACGAAAATAGGGAATGCGAGATCTTAGACATCTCGCGTTCCACTGAAGGATCGACGCTTCTGTGATTGCGGCTATATCGAAGCTAAGAGCTTATTGACGACACCCTGTGAAGTTTCCCAATACCTCTAGGGAAAGTGTGAAAACTTGCCACTCGTCATCAAAAGCACGTTCGCCGTGCACTCTAAAGCGCGATCCCTCATACCAGCATGGTGCCGGATGATAGACGGTGCTATGATCGCAAAAAGGCTGCGCCCTCAATAAAACGGTCTATAAACGAGGAAAGTGTTTGATAGGGCTGTTAAAACAACGCTTCGGGTCACCACCCGATGCTTGCGGCGGCGGTTACGTAAATTTGTCGCCAGGAGATTGGAGTAAAGCCAAAATTGAATAGTTTGTTGACCACAGGCTCGCGCTTTGGCTAACTTTAGCGCATACGTCTGTTGTGGTCACTGTCCCAATATTTTCGTTCTCACAATGGCCAGCCGTCCATCGTCTTCAATGCATACAGTAGCTGCATCTCCCCACTATAACGAGGCGGATGCTCACATTATGGGTGATTCTTTCATCCCAGTCGCAAATCTCAGGTAGAGCTGTCGGTTCATGGAATAATATAAAAGCATGACTTGGTATCGCTACCCCAAGCCACGGCTGGTACAATAGCTTCTACGCACCCTGAGGTAGCCTTATAAAGACAAAGAGCTAGCTCGCCAGTTTTGAAGTGGAACTGTGCTCTGCTGCGATTTCGTAAACAATTTGGTGATAGTGACCTTCCTATCAAGCGGAACGCTTTAACTGATGTTAGGTAAAAACGTACCTATATTCCATCTCACAAGTCGCTTGCATTACTTCCGAAGGTATGAGGGATACACAGACAGTATTCTTGCAGAGTGAAAATATAGTTTTTGGCGTAACTGTCTGATTATTGGCCGGATTAGAGAGTTTTATTCTTGGTTGGTACGTGATATGGTACAGCGATACGTGACACGCTAGGGCATTTGCGGGATAGTGCGAATTACTGTGGCGGAATTACTTTGGCGTTCTTATTGGCTAAGAAGTCCTGCAGCTTCCACCGTGCTGAAAACTACTTGTGGGATGCAGTATAGGCATGAAACCGAGTAACAAGTTCTATAAATTTAATCTGACGTGTCTCTTTCACAGGAAAAAAAGAAAATGAAGAAAACTTGGGGATGGGGTCACGAGCTGCCAGTCGACATTTTACTTTCATGACATCGACGCCGGAATATACCACAATCTCCCGGTCATGCATAGTAAAAAGATATCGTGAAACTAAGACTCACGGAAACTGCGAGCGGGAATGAAGCCTTAAAGCCGCGATAGGATCACCGCTGTGAACCTGTAAATTATTTTTCTCACTTTCATTCGGGCGCTAGCACTGTTAACTTATTCAGATCGCAATGTTGACTTTATCCTGTCTTTTTTCGATTGTTCTTCCACAAGGCAAGTTGTATAGTAGTCATCAAGATACGTACGTACGCACGCACGCACAGATATAGACAGAGACAGTCTGTAGCGGTTACTCTGTGACAATGCGAGTGATACATAATGACTAAAAAAAAGTTTCACTATCTCAGCTGCACGTGGGCTCTGAGTAAAGTCGTAGCGAACAGCTGTTATGTTCAGTCCGGTTTTAAACGGGCTGTTGGGGAGAGACGGACGTAGAAAATAGCACCGCTAGTCTATTTATTTTTGTCTTGCAGCAAAATAAAATGAAAAAGACAGATTTACGATACAGCTTATGCAGACAAGACGGAAGTCAACAGGAAGGTGAAACCTTGCAGAGTTCAGTTCAAAAGTACAGCCGCACTAAGGATGTCGCCGTGGCCAACTTTTCGACAAGGAATGTAACGTGCAACTATATACGCACTGCCCGTCGAACTTCGCGGTCACGCGAATATGATGGATAGGATGCTTGGGCTCCTTAGCATGCAAGGAAACACTCAAGCAAAAACAGAGCTAAAAACCACAATGCTCTAGTTAGAATCCTGTAGTGTGGCGCTGTGGTGGATTGAGCGCTGTGGTGTTCAGCTAACTCTATGCGAGGATGCGTTGCAGCACGAGAGCAAGTATTTCATAGTACTTGAGTGGATGTTGTTTCAAAATGTTTCTTGCATGGTTTCTGCACACGTTGTAATACGATTGGAATTCTTCTTCAAGTCTACTTCAAGCACTTTGTGCCTGTCTATGCATGGCCTCTTACGCCGACCCAAGACCCACGTTGACTACCAGCTTCGGCCACTAGGGTACACCTGCTCGTCGTCGTAATGCTCTCGCAGTCGTTCCGTTCCATCATCGTGATCCCAGCTTCGTCATCCGACTGTCGTCATGCTGTGGTCCTCTCGCTGTTGTCATGCCCCCGTTATCATTTCCGAAACGTAATCCAATTGTGGTCACCATGTCACCGTCATGCCGGGTTCGTGCTTCTATCGACATCATTCAAGTTTAATCATGCCGTCATCAATCAACCGTGACAATGCCGCCGGTGTCATGCCATCATCGTCACTGCGTCGTCGTCATACAGTGGTCGTCATAAATTCGTCGTCATACAGTCGTCGTGATCTGGTCATGGTCGATTCGTCGTCGTCATTTCAGCTTCGTCATCCGATTTGTGTCATACCGTCGTCGTCACGTCATTGTTGTCGCGCCATCACTATAGTGAGCAGCCGTCGTCGTGCTTTCGTCGCCGTGCATTCGTCGTCATCCCATCGTCCCCATGCCTTTGTTGTCACGCTGTTGTCGTTATAGAGCAGTCATCGTTTTTAATCGTCGTCCAGTTTTAATGTTGTTGATGTTGTCGTCGTGCAGCCTTCGTCATTCCGTCAACATCATTCATGCTCCGCCATTCCATCGTGGTCACTGCGTTGTCGTCGTACAGTCGTCGTCGTGCCGTCATGATCGTGGCGATCACTGGCGAGGGAGTGTCATAGCCAAGTGGACTGATCTCAGAGACAGTGTTGTCGCATATAGCCGAAGTAATGTAAATATCTGAATGACCACTAAAAATTCCAAATAAAGGTGTCTTCAGCAAAATGGTCTGTCACTAGATTGATTAAATGCTAATTGCATTAACGTCGATAGTCACCATAAGATGGGTTCTGAATTTTTTTTCGCCTTGGCACTTTTTGCACTACCATCCGCGTAAAAGGTATTACTTGAGGGATCGTAAAATTATGTTTGGATCCAAATTAGCCTATTTTTTAGAGCAAATCAGATTAACTTGACCCGCGTCAATGTTTAAAATGTAATTCCTGGTTCACGCATTTTTTTGTAGCAATGGGGGGGGGAGGCCGCGTCAATCGAACGAGCATTGATAAAGAAGCCGCTGTAGAAGAGTTCAACATTCGCCGTGGTATATAGGCTTTACGTAGTAGTGAACAAAATTACCCGCAATTTCTCGGCAAAGAGGCTTATACATCATCATCATCATCACAACCACCACCATCATCATCATCATCATCCTGGTTACGCCCACTCCAGGGCAAAAGCCTCTCCCATACTTTTCCAACAACCCCGCTCATGTACTAATTGTGGCCATGTAGTCCCTGCAAACTGCAAACTCTGACGTAATTGATTTTCAAAAGATGAAGCGCCAACAGTGACAGCACACTAAGAAGGAACAAAGACAGGACAAGGCGCAAAGACAGAGATAAAAACAGGATAAACACAGATAAAGACACGAAGTGCCTTGTCCTGTCTTTGTTCCTTCTTAGTGTGCTGTCACTGTTGGCAGTTTTGAAAGCTATGCACCAACTAGCCCGACAACATGTTTTACTGCAATGACATAATTGAACCTGCTTTAGATATCCGCATTGTCCTCTTATAGCGTTCTCTTTTTATCGCATGATTAGGCTTTACTTTGACAAAAATCCCATAAGCTGCAGGGATTCAGATCTCACAGACTCGCGGCGCTTATCCACCGACTCTTTGAAAGGTAGGGAAAGGACCTGAAGCGCTAGTCACAAAAAACTGATCTTCATTTTCCTTCGTGCGATCCTTGGTAGGCAACAGACGACCAAAATCCTAATTAATAGCAAGGTTTAGTGCAGATAGTAGACGCGGTATTAATGCAAAAAGACACAAAAGCAGCGAAATGCATGATTAAATGAACCTAATATTTATTTATTCTTGTCGCTCCACCTGCTCGGAATGCTGAAAAAGTATAAATGTAGAGAGGTAGAGCTAGACGAAAATCATGAAGAACAAAAATCTGTAGCTCTAGTTGGCGTTTGTACGTCTGTGTTCTTATGTGACCGTATTTTTATCTCTTTTCTGTAGTTGTGTTTTATCAGTTGACTCGAACAACGATAGTTGACAAAGGCACATCCTACGGCCACTGTTCCTTACCGTTAGTTTAAAATGACAGAAAAACAGTGATTGTTTGTTGTTGTTCATTCGGCTAAATTGCGTTTAGTATAAAAATTTACCCGACACATGAACGCGCACTGCTTCCTTTACGTATGATGTCCATTCTCACTAAAGTCACTTCACCAGGATGAAAACAAAACCTAAACGAAGCTAATCGGATGACTCGCTACGGCAAGGTGTCGCACATTTCAGGCGTTCTGAAATTTCTGAAGTAAAAAAGATCGAACGATCGAACGAATGATTGAATGAATTAACCCAATACATGTTTAGCGGCTCCACATCGGAGGTCTACAAGGAGCCCAAATTGGCTGAAACATTTTGTGGGTGCTGCGTCTGGGCCTTTTAGCTAAGATCAGTTTTGGTATCTGCTCCTATGAGCACATTCGTACAATACCTTTATCTCTTTTTTGATGATTCTAAATAAGGTATGCAAGTCGTCATACAAACCACGGATATAGCCACACATACATGAAAAGGCGTGGGTATAGGAAAGCGTTTGCTAAATAAAACCTTAGACAGATTACGGACAGGCGCAATAAGGCAGGCCCCCTAAAAGTTCTGAACGTTGTTAGAATTTCCTTACACGACTGTGCTGTCTTCTAACGTAAATAAAATTTGAGGATTTATGTAACCGCTCTTCTAAAAAGCTTTGTTTCACATAGAACAAGTGATTCGTTACAATAGCTGAGAATGCCGGTGGGCACTGAGCCTTGCATATACTCTAAGGAATCATTTCAGCCATTGGTATTTGTGAAATAGTGCATACCGTGCATTACAGAGGTGAACAGTAAAATGCAGAATAGTAAAGTTTCACGCGGTGACACATTTAAGGGACACGCCCGAACGGAACTTGCCACGGTCAACTAAAGTGAGCTGGGATACATGCACGCAGACCATCTAGCGTGAAGCTGACGTTGGAGGCAAAGGGACGAGCAGCCCTCAGAAGATGGACTGTGGGATTCAGATGGGCGTCGGCCAAACAACCCTGCGGGACGCGGGCGTCACATGGGATGCATTAAAGGACCGTTGTTAGCCGGCAGCTGCGTTGTTGTGATCCTTCGGTGTAAACGGTACTCTTCCATCAGCCGTCAAGGGAGAAACTTGTGCGAGGCATTAATTGTTGACCTACAATGTAGCAGAGACATCATATGTCAAGAATGAGCGCGTCACAGCAATAGCATATAGTGTAGCTAATAAAGAAGTCGGAGAGAAGGAGACAGAAGCAGGTCAATGATTTTTGTTGCCTTCTTGGTTCTTACGCTAGCATAGGTCAATAGCCAAATGCACCGTGTGCCACTTATCTTATGGGCTACTCCAAGCAGTCAAGTACTTTGATTGCGCGAGAAACAGATTCCGGAAGAGATACGAACAAGCAGCTGAAGAGCACTTGTCAGATGAAGCAAAAAAATAGGAAAGCTGTTGCCATGTCCGTAAATATTTCGATGGCGAGAAATAGCCGGGTCGATAAATGCGGCTCCGAGGACGGCAAGACAATAGACTTGTCACTTCACGACCTTTATCCATGAGCAACACGTTAAGGAAAACAAGTGCCGGTACATCGAGCAAGGAGAAAGACTCACAGTTGACAGAAGCTAATAAGGTTGCTTCACACAGCAAGAGATTCTCGCCATGGTTGAAGGACTACTCAGTGGGCGTTATTTTTGAAGCTTGAGGCTGTTCCATTTGCAACAGGGGCCTACGCTTCATGAAAGAACGGCAGCAATGCATTTACTGCATCTGGCATATGAAGTAGTGAATGCTGGCGGGCGGTCACAGGTGGGGCACATCTCATCAACCGACTACACCATCCCTCCCCCCCTACTGTTATTTTAGCATGCGAAGTGATTCCGCATGCAAGCACCCGTACCAGACGACAGAATGGCGGTCATCTAGCCCCTGCCAACCCTCGCACCTGTCTATACGGGTGCACAACCAGAGGCAACTCCGACGTCTATACCAGTTTGCGATAATGCCCTTAGGCCACTTCATAAGCGAGCGTTCCTGTTTTTGGGCGTGTAATGCTGAATGTGAGTAGTACACAGTGCGCTGAAAGCATTGAGAGGATACATTATTGTAGGCTTTCCAGAGGATTAGAGCTCTAGGCCGGATGCAGACCTTCAATGTGGCGCAGCAATGATAGCGTACGTTCGCATAGTGCTTTTTATGCTTTTCACACAGACGTAGGTTACCTAGCATAACTTAGGGCGTCTGCGTTAGGTTATGCCGATGAGTAGAGAGGCAAGTGACTTAGCAGTTGAAAAGTAGGCAGCTTAATAAATAAGAAAGAAAGAAATTGAGCTGAAACTGAGCGGTTCATATATTGAAAAGATGAGAATGTAAATAAAAAAAATAGTAAGGAAGTGAAAGCGTACATAGATCACGGAGTCAGCGGTGGGTCGATAAAGAAGTTGACTTTTTCGTAAATATCTAAGAGTGTTATTCTGCGATCTGAAAACACGGATGAATGAATGAATGAATAAATAAATATATCGTTAAATAAATAAATGAGAACCACAAAGAATGTACAGTCGCTAGCTGATACTCGCAGATCGCAAACGATACCTAAAGCTTTGAGTTTCTGTGAAGCTGAAAATGTGAGAGCATTACGTACCCTCTAGGCACACCGAGAGGCGACACGGTCTTCCAGCGGTACATCTCCCAGATGCAGGCCATCGTGTACGGCATCTTGTTCCTGTCCTCCCACGTGGGCTGCCTCTCCTTGCCCACCACTTCGTCGATTTCTCGCTGCACCCTTGCCTGTACCGTGTCCGGAGTGTTGGCGAAGTTGAGCACGTGCCAGTGGATGGTCACGGCCACCGTGTTTGAGCCGGCGATGAAGAAACTGAGCACGTTGCCAAGGAGAAACCGCTCTGCGTCAGAAGACAAGCAACGCAGCGTACACAGATGGTGAAGCGGACAAGTTGGAAGTGAAGCTTTGTAAGCTGCGCGTAAAGTGACGAAGTAGACTTGAAGAAGGATACAAGATGAACGCTGTCTTTGACCAGAAAGTTTGTTAAAAAAAGCGAACCTTCTAATATAGATACGGCAGCCTTGGAATAGCAACAACAAACAAAACCTTGTAGTGTCTGGCTGCGCTGCTAACATGGCACAAACAGGCACACGACGCGTAAACAATATGCGGACGCGGCCATTGCGACCAGATGACGCACCAAATAAAAAAAAGGATTCCTATGACGGATAATGCAATTAGAAATTTCGAGCTACTCCCACACACACACACACACACACACACACACACACACACACACACACACACACACACACACACACACACACACACACACACACACACACACACACACACACACACACACACACACACACACACACACACACACACACACACACACACACACACACACACACACACACACACACACACACACACACACACACACACACACACACACACACACACACACACACACACACACACACACACACACACACACACACACACACACACACACACACACACACACACACACACACACACACCATATATATAATTATATAATTGATTATTGTTATTAATTAATAATTAAACAATTATTTAATTAAAAAATATAATTTATTCATTTATTTACAGATACTACAGACCCTTTCCAGGCCCAAGCAGGAGTGGGTACAACACTGAGCTTGAAAAGAGTAGAAAGCGTAAAAATTATTCAAAGCAAATGCAATCACTGTAGAAAAGCCACCGCTATAGCAGGAGTAATAATACCACAAACATATATATATATATATATATATATATATATTTCGCTCGTGTGGTTCGGTCCCCTTTGAGCAGACACCGTGGTGACGAAACCCGCCGGCGGGCTCATTTCACTGAGAACGCGTGGTCGTGCCAGCTTTTGCAAAGAGCGAGAGCTGCGGAAGCTCTTACATGAATTCAAAAACGCGCGAGGAATATCGATTTACGTGCTAATTACTTTGGTTCGTCGCTGATTACCACAAAGGATTATGGTGTGCCAGCACACCAGCCAGAGCCGGCCGCAGATTCCTGCCAGGGCTGGTCGCAATAAATAGTAATGTTAATGAAGCGCCTCCTGAATAAAGAATGATGCGCAGGTAGCTCTGCTCCCATGGAACTTGTGTTTATCTTTCCGACTGAAACGTATCCCTCCAAAGAATTTTGAGTACGATACATTCCACATCTTACGAACAAGTTATATCGGCGATGAGGTAGTTAGACTATCGAGCAGTGGAACCAGGGGACACGATATTCTTCATCAATGGCTGCTGGCGCTATGTGGTGTCAGTGTGAATGATCGCACCGACTAAACCACCTATTCTGCGCGCGTCAGTGGCAGGTGTGTCTCAGTTCCACTCGCAACAACTGACGAAACAACTGCACTACAATTCACGTCCCGGGATCGGACGCTAGCCTCGTTGAAGAAAATTCGTTGTCAAAAGCCCCCAAATTTGCGGGATGGTCCCGCCTTTTGCGTAAGTGTCCCGAGAGCCGACTTGATCCAGTCCGGACGGCCAAATTTCCGGATTGTAGTGCCGTTTTTATTGAATAACAATGAAGAAATGAGATTTGCTTGTTATAATACCTGCATCTCGGTTTCACTTTCTTCTGTTTTGTATTCTGTTGAGTTCACATAAACATAAAGCTTGGTTTCTTGAAGAGGGTTCTACTATTGTCGCAAGCCCTAACCGCACAGAGCACGTTTATCTGTATTCCTAACCGTGTTAAGTAGGCAGCTACTGAACCTTTCTTTTTCAAAGATTGCGACACGCTAGGACTAAAACAATTTTTGCAGCCTTGTTGCGCGTGCAGACTGGCGGCTTCTGGCAGTGACAGGGTCGGTCGTCGCCTACCGCTCCCTTTATTTGCTTACTTTAACATTCGAAAATAATGAATTCACATTCGGTGCACTCTCACACCTCCAACTTCATTCAAGGACATTAAGAATGTGCGCTGCATTCTATCTTTGCGAAAAGAAATAAACGGGAAAGATATGCACTATTAGTGGCACCACTTTTCTTTTTCTCACTTTTCGTGTAGTATTTACTAACACCGTCACTAACGTTAAGGCTCGTGACTGTAACATTTAGGGAGCACGAAACGGTCAATCTTTGCGAAGTGTTTTTAACACTTCATACGTATGAACCGAGAAAACCACGCTACATAGAACATATTTGAAGCGACAAGACACCGGTCCCTTTGCGACACATCCACAAATCAACTTTACCATTATATATCCGTGCCCTGAGTGGCAAGACAGGCCCATTAAGCAGCTGTATCTTTTTCTGAAGTTCACTAGTCAGCTCGCCCAAGTGAGATTTATTTAGCTACACTCACGTGGATGAAGCTGCACACAACTGTTCATTGAAGATAGTAACGAAACGAACAAAATCTATTTCGTTCGCATATTCCTGACACAATCTTCACTTTACCATACAGGGGTTAATTCTGTGAAAATACATAAAAACTATTTTCACGAGAAGCAGGTTAAAAAAATGAAAGTGCCTCGACATTTTAAGATCAGTAAGCTTTTCTGCAATAAAAATATAAAGTTAGTTTCACGTTTATTTTTGATTTAAAATTTCCATTGTGATTGTGCACGCGCGAGATACTCTGTTGAAGAAAAAAAAGGAATGTATTTTTAGGTTTGATCTCTCCTTTTAATTTCAAGTGTAGAGAAAAATGGGTTGAGGGGCGCCCCCCACCTCGACAGCAGTGCTAGCGGTGGGGAAACATTCGGCACAGAGCACAGGAGAGCGTCTCCACATTCTACTGTCGACTCACGTTGAAAGTTGGGATTCTGCTCCTTGTCATGTTCTTTGATCTTCTTCAGGTAGCCATCGATGAAGTCACGGTTAAAATGCTCGTCGATTGTGGCCTTGTGGTCTTCCACTTGTCCTCTGAAATAATATGCGTAAATTTCCGAATCACTCTGAGGCATGGATGAATCCCGTGAATTAAACCTGCACAACTTGCACTCAGCGCAACTTTGCGAAGAGTAGAACAGAAAAATGCGAAAGGAATATAGAAATTTATATGCGCCAAAACACAGTGAATACGCAACTAAAGTGTAGAATATAAAGCGCTTTGAATGGTTAATACATATAAGCATCAGATGAATCAATACCACTGCGCCATGATGCACCCAAAATATTCAGCAACAGAAAAGCAAAAAGAAACAAAGTATTTCTGATGGCTATCATTCATTGTAAGGACCTGTATGAAGTGAAATGGACTTCTTTCGTACGTCACACATTGTCCCCCAAGAAAACGGAATGATGAAAGGACGTTTCATATTATAGTAGGTTCATTTTAGAGCCCAGATCCTAGGCGGCCTTTCCCTGGGTTGAGCGTCAGCGCCGGTGTGAACGCGCGAACGCGCTCCTGCCACTGCTCGCGCCTTGGTCATCGTCTTCTTGCACAGCCGGCTCCGAAGTCGCTCATTATACCAACGTTCCCATACTGCAAAACGTGTTCCTGCCCATTACTCGTGCCCTAGTCGTCGTCTTCTTGCACAGCCGGCTCCGATGTCGCTGGTTATGCCAAAATTCCCCTACTTCCAAACGCGCTCGTGCCATTGTGTCCAGCCTTCGTCGTTATCTTCTTGCACAGCCGGCTACGATGCCACTCATCATGCCAACGTTCCTATACTGCCAAACGCGCTCGTGCGATTGCTCGTGCCTTCATCGTCGTCTTCTTGCACAGCCGGCTACGATGCCACTCATCATGCCAACGTTCCTATACTGCCAAACGCGCTCGTGCGATTGCTCGTGCCTTCATCGTCGTCTTCTTGCACAGCCGGCTACGATGCCACTCATCATGCCAACGTTCCTATACTGCCAAACGCGCTCGTGCGATCGCTCGTGCCTTCATCGTCGTCTTCTTGCACAGCCGGCTACGATGCCACTCATCATGCCAACGTTCCTATACTGCCAAACGCGCTCGTGCGATTGCTCGTGCCTTCATCGTCGTCTTCTTGCACAGCCGGCTACGATGCCACTCATCATGCCAACGTTCCTATACTGCCAAACGCGCTCGTGCGATTGCTCGTGCCTTCATCGTCGTCTTCTTGCACAGCCGGCTACGATGCCACTCATCATGCCAACGTTCCTATACTGCCAAACGCGCTCGTGCGATTGCTCGTGCCTTCATCGTCGTCTTCTTGCACAGCCGGCTACGATGCCACTCATCATGCCAACGTTCCTATACTGCCAAACGCGCTCGTGCGATCGCTCGTGCCTTCATCGTCGTCTTCTTGCACAGCCGGCTACGATGCCACTCATCATGCCAACGTTCCTATACTGCCAAACGCGCTCGTGCGATTGCTCGTGCCTTCATCGTCGTCTTCTTGCACAGCCGGCTACGATGCCGCTCATCATGCCAACGTTCCTATACTGCCAAACGCGCTCGTGCGATTGCTCGTGCCTTCATCGTCGTCTTCTTGCACAGCCGGCTACGATGCCACTCATCATGCCAACGTTCCTATACTGCCAAACGCGCTCGTGCGATTGCTCGTGCCTTCATCGTCGTCTTCTTGCACAGCCGGCTACGATGCCACTCATCATGCCAACGTTCCTATACTGCCAAACGCGCTCGTGCGATTGCTCGTGCCTTCATCGTCGTCTTCTTGCACAGCCGGCTACGATGCCGCTCATCATGCCAACGTTCCTATACTGCCAAACGCGCTCGTGCGATTGCTCGTGCCTTCATCGTCGTCTTCTTGCACAGCCGGCTACGATGCCGCTCATCATGCCAACGTTCCTATACTGCCAAACGCGCTCGAGCGATTGCTCGTGCCTTCATCGTCGTCTTCTTGCACAGCCGGCTACGATGCCACTCATCATGCCAACGTTCCTATACTGCCAAACGCGCTCGTGCGATTGCTCGTGCCTTCATCGTCGTCTTCTTGCACAGCCGGCTACGATGCCGCTTATCACGCCAGTGTTCCCATACTGCTCCTCCTTCTGCGAAAGCGCTGACGGCACTGGCCGACTGCCAGTCAGTCAATTTCGGTCTCAAATTCTTTGCCTCAATATATGGCGAAATGAAAACACATATAAAGCTGCGCTCAAATTTCTCAATTAGGCGCATCGTGATCGTCGGACATTGTTTGTTGTTGTTTTAGGTGGCTGTTTCCTGTTCTTCTTTGTCCCTTTTTTCTATCTCTGTACTTGAAACGACCTCGAAATAGCTTTTTCACCTTGCGACATTCACCGGGGACACGTTGGGATGAGATGTCAGAGCGCGTTTTCCTGCTAGACTAAATGAAGAGGAATTAATTACGAGATGAAGGGTTAAAAAATATGACAAGGGCTCTGAGTGAAGGAAACACTACAAGAAAAAGTGATTTATCGTTTGCCCTCTTTGAATCGCGCTATTTTAACTTTAATGACGATCAACGAACTATAGGTACCACTGAGATGGAAGCCAGGAAATTTCAGGAGCGAAAAGAACTCCGTAATAATTTCACCTAGACACGTGGAACCGTAATTACTGCAATCTCCGTTCGCATATAGAACCAGAAACCTCAGCAGTACCTCTGGCATTTCCTTAATTATCGAGCACGGTCATAGGGCGCACGAAGGCGCTTGTATAGAAATACACCAGGCACATTTATTTAAGTTTTCTCTTTGAAGCAAGACGCACTGTGCACGTGAATTGAGCTGACAAAGAGAAATTTCCGTCGGAAAGAAGTATTGGTGCTTCTGCTGGTTATGAGATCCGAAAGCGTGAACTATAGCAAAAGGTACAGATCGGCAGCATGACAGACAGAGCGTGGCCGTCGTTCGATGCCAACTGGGGACACCATCCGCAAGGGAAAATGAAAAAGGAGCGTAAAGGACGGGAGGAACTCAGGCGAAGGAGCCCGCTGAGTGGAAGCTGTAGGTTACCTTGCGTCAGTGAGCTTTCTCTCGGGGCTGATCATCGCGCACGTGTACGTAGATGGCGTCGAAACAGCGTGGTTAAATTATTTTAACGTACCACATCGTAATTATCAATCAAGACTGAACAGTGTGAAAAGAAATATTTTATGCTTTGCTACCTTTGGGAACATATAGATATTAAAAGACAAGGGACAAGGTCTCTCCTTTCTTTCTATGTGCATTTTGTTTCTGCCTGTCATCTAATAACGTGAAAAAGGGCTAGAAAATACTTTGCCTACATCATCTGACTATTGTTTTCTATTTTTCTTACGCTTCGACGTAGACTTCATCTGAGTATTGTCTTCTTTTTTGCGATTTGACGTAGACATAATTATTGAATTCAATTACTTTCAATTGAGTTAGTTTTTCAGAAAGCTCCCTTCATTTCGACGAGACCCATAATTTCCCATTATATGGGGATTCACAAGGCACAAAATAATGCAACGACAATACAGGCATATGGAGCAGAAGAAAAGGAAGAATCAGCCAAGCATCTACGCTAAAGAAGGCACAGGTCGACGTATATGGTATTCAGATGATCCATCGATTAAGCGTTGGTTGTATCTTTCTACTCTGTCTTTTTCTCATGTTCGATAGTCACTGATTTCATATCTTATTCGTATCGTATTTCACGGGCATTTACACCTACCTTGTTTTCTTTTACGTCGACATGTGGTTCACCCTTTCTTACTTTTTTTTTACCTAGAGAGCAGGTGCGCCGATCCCGAACATAGTGCAGTTTATAGTGAAATGTTGTTTTTGTTCTATTATATCGGTACTAATTATGCCGCTACCGTTATTTTAGCTACTCTGTGACTCCTTCACGCTTCTTGTCTCGCTGTGACCTACCGTTTGATGCGTTTTGAGACTCGGAAACATGGCCTATGGAGGCGTCCCAGCGCGCGAGGAGTCACGCGATGTGAAGTGCGCGCCGCATGGCGTCGATACGTGCAAACCTTGCATTGCAGTGACGTTGTATTCCACCACGTGTCACGACATGCATCATTTGCATCGTATCGTTCCACGTGTCAAGGGATATGACATATGCACCTCGTAGTCTCGATGCCTGTTCACACTCTACGGTACGCGTTATTGCGCCTCCTCTTAAGGTACGGATCGTAGAGCTACCCACACGGCTGCAACGCAGCAACGTCTGGCACAGCAGACAGCAGAGCAGAAGAGAGCAGCGCCAGTCGCAGCTCGCCGTCGACGCTGGGCGGGCAGTTCAATTCAGTTCTTTCTCGTGACGACGAGTATGTTTGAGTAAATGTGTGCCGATTGAAACACTTCTTTCCGTATACTCAGCATTTGCGGTTACCGTCCTCAAGCTGTTTACGACGGTCTCCCACTGGGCCGCTCCTCCGGCTTACGCTGTGACTGTGTAGCGCGTGCCGTGCCGACCTGCGTCTTTTTTTTTTGTCTATGATAAATCATAAACATCCGCCCCATCTGAGGGGTACCTATAACGAAAAACGCACAACTCGTGGAAACGGAGCGGTGGCATCCTTTGTCATTGTTCGGGCAAAACACGGCACGCGCCTTCTTCTGCCGTTTGATTGGGAGACGACGCCACTGTTTCTTTTTTGCAAATTCCACGTTAAAGGATATAGGCAGGTAAAAAGTATCATTAAAAGTAACTGGCAAAAAGTAACATGGCGTTGGCGACCTCATCGAAGGATGATTATCTCGAAATTGACTCAACTAAAAAGATAGAGTCGGCGAATTTGTGCATCAAAACAGGAAAAAGAACTTGAAAGAGAACGAAACCAAGCACCTTGTGTACTCGATGAATTCTAAGAGCTTGGATTTGATGACTGTGCGCCGCGTTGAAGGCAGCCAAGTGATGACGTTGCGCACAAACGGGGGCAGAAATTCGACCATGGTGCCAGCGCGAATCGCCTTGAACAGCTCGCTGAGCAGCTCGTCCAGGTAACGGCGGCGCGGGTGTTCAAACGGGTACCGACTGCCGTACACCAGCGCCGCGATGTTGTTCGAGGTGCTCGGGAAGATGTACTCCTGGATTGCGAGGGGCGCTCCCTTGGCTTCGGCGATCTTCTCCACCAGGCACTGGCACTCTTCCTGCAGTGCACGACGGTAGTCGAACAAAAAAAGAAGAAAAACAGAAAAGGAAAACAAAACAAAACAATTACGGCAGAAACCATCCTCGACAATTATCTAAGTCAGTGCAAAGCATTTCTCCCCCTGCACGTGTCGCAAAACCCAAACAAACTAACGTCCTCCCGGCGAAACGTTCGCTTGACAACCTCCACATTCGTGGGCCGCGACACCCTGATGACGTGCGATCGCAATCGGGGGAGGGGGGTTGAAGACGCTACGCGCCACGCCGAATTCGTCATCACAAACTGTTCTTCGAAGGTACGCGTCTACGGCCTGCAAGTGGCGGTGCTCCAATCGGCGCCGCTTGGCCTTGGCGGCCTGTTCGGCGAACGCTCGCTTGGCGTGCTGCTGTACTTTGGCCGCGCTTTGCTTCACTTCTTGCCCGCGCTCCACGATCGCGCGTATCTCTTCGGCGTCTCACTTTCGATTAGGCAAGGAAATGCTCTGTGTTTAAAAATTGTGCGGAAAGTCCATTGGAGTTGTCTAAGTATGCGTAAGCATACCACAAAATCTCAGTTGGCCCAACCGCATATTTCAATTTGGCCAACCCCCAAATTTAAGTTTGCTCACGCGCAAATTTCTAGTAGCCCGAATCTCAAATTTCAGTTGCCACACGCCAAAATTTCAATTTGGCCCACCGTGGCTATCGTGTTGGGCTGCGAAGCACGAAGTCGCGGGATCAAATCCCACGCACAGCGGCCGCGTTTCGATGAGGGCGAAATGCGAAAACAGTCTTGTTCTTAGATTTAGGTGCCCGTTGAAGAGCCCCATGCCGTCCAAATTATTCCGGAGTAGCGTAATACGGCGTGCAACATAATTATATCGTCGTTTGGCACGTCAAACCCGAGTATTTAATTAAGTTGACCCACCCTCCATTTGAGGTTAGCCCGCTCCAAATCTCAAGTTGACCCATCTAGTTAGCCTACCCACAAATTTAAGTTGGCCCACCCCTACTATACGCCAGCATATTCTATATTGATACGTAGGGTGGACACACATAGATACATAGAGCCTATGTTTCCACATGGGTATTCTGTCCGATCATTTTTTAACGCGATAGCGTGGAGGGCCCGTGTCACTGAATATGTGGCATCGCCGCCGGCGTCCGCGGCCAAGAAATTTGTATAAAAATTCGTATAGAAATAACGCATAGTCTATGCGGAAATAAAGTCGTTCTTCTGTCAGTAAAGTTGCTGATACTTTGATGATGTTATTTACAATGTTATTTCTCGAAATCTTGAGAAGGCAGCCCACAAACAAAATGTCGTGAAACAAAACACCGACAGCGAATGTCTTTTATGTTAAATCTTCTCAGACTGAAATATCAGAAGTGCGAAAGAATAACAGAAGATGAGCCTATGCAAGAGGCCACGTTTCTACCAGAAAGCTTGCCTTCGTGCATAGATTTTGCCCCCAGCGTTTATCTTTTTTTGGTTTCAATTGTACCCGCCGTGGTTGCTCAGTGGCTATGGTGTTGGGCTGCTGAGCACGAGGTCGCGGGATCGAATCCCGGCCACGGCGGCCGCATATCGATGGGGGCGAAATGCGAAAACACCCGTGTGCTTAGATTTCGGTGCACGTTAAAGAACCCCAGGTGGTCGAAATTTCCGGAGTCCTCCACTACGGCGTGCCTCATAATCAGAAAGTGGTTTTGGCACGTAAAACCAAAAATATTATTATTATTTCAATTGTTCCTTGACTTAGAAAGCTACCAGTCATCTACATTTGCAGTGTTATAACAATTTATTGTCTTCAGAACTTGCGTATTTTTGTGCAGGTACAAGGCATTACACTTTTCGTCTGACAGGCATAGTTTGCCGGGGTACCCGCCAAAGAATGTTTACGCATGAAAACGATCCTGTGTTGTAGTGCACAGCCTTGGCTTAGGGACGGGACAGACAGGAGGCAAGACAACGCATGACGGACCATGAATGACTGCATTGCGCTAGTCATCCAGCGCTAGTCAGCCACATAGATTGTGCTAAGCTGCCCCATTGGAGAGCTGGTTAGCCATATGTCATATTTACCTATAGTCGTCTATAGGTAAATGCCCTGCGTTTTCTAACGCTAGTCAGTAACCGGGCTTGTTCCGTCTTGCCGTAGTGGCATAGGCCTGGTCAGCCATGTGCCATATTGCGCTGTCCGTTCAGGGCTAGTCGGCCAAACAGCTGGCGCTAGCGAGCCATTCGTCGTTTCCACTAGTCGGCTGGCGCTGCGCAACAATATTGTTACTGCTAAAATAAATCTTTGGTTTGGGCAAGTTGGTTCGTTCTTTAAATATAGACAGGGCAACACTAATGGGCCCGTAAACAGGACGAGCGCGGACTCCCAACTATACTTCGAAAAGACAAAACAGGCACAATAACAATATACCTCTATGAGACAGGTGCCATCCATGTTTCCGTAAAGGTGGGGAAAAACGTAATCACAACTGTGAATATATCATAGCTAAATTCCTTTCCGCAGTACCCATTGCCATGCGAAGTGAGAGGGGGCAGTAACAGGCAATTTATGCAAATTGCCATGCTCTATCAGCAGCTCATATATGCATCGGGGCAGCGTATAATTCCAAAGTTCGTTTTGCCATGACGATGTAGTTAACACTGAAGACTGCAAATATATCGCTACGCGAATAACCGAATTGAACATGCTCGGTGCTTGCCTTGACGTGTTCCTCCATGGAGGTCTTGCCGAATCCCAGATCGCGCAAGACATGTAAGCAGAACCTTCTGTTGTCCATCCAGGTATCGCCATTCATCGTCGCCACCCCTGGTCAAAAAGGTCACGACACACAACATAAAATATCTTGTTCTATTCTGTAACGTACTGCTGGTGTTAAGACAGGAATTCCTGCAGTCAAGTCTGTTTTACTGAGGTCGCAACAAAGTTGGTATGGTCGTAAGGTTGGCTGTTCCGCTTACAAGGCGAGTTCCCGTGACTACCGGAAACTCCGTCATGTGTTGGTCGTACCATAGGGCATCCTAGGGGGATGCTTTTTCAACAGGGGTTGAATTTAGGGGCATACTGTAAAGAGGTGTGGAAAGAGGTACTTAAGCAAAAGATCAGGCAGAGCACATCCCCGATATGTCTGTCCATATAAGGAAAGCTTTCTTAGTTTTAGACAACAGTAAATGAAAATGATGTCCGGCCCTTTTTGCGGCACCGAAGAGCGCACGATGATTGCTGGAAGACCAAATGCAGACATAATGAGTAGCAATGACTCTCTCTTTCATTGTGCTAGGTGCCGCCAGTGCCCATCAGTGGCGCAAAAAGGGCCGGCGACCATGCACTCCGACTATCGAGTTCGGATCGCTGAGCACTGTACACTGTGCACAGCAGGTTTCTTAATTTACTTACTACAACCTGTCTATGTTTGGGGTCGTTTCTTTCGGTCTTGCTCTGCAGCAGTCTGAATCTTCTGAAGGGGTGCCATTTACGACAGAGAGGAAAGGTATTCTGCAGCCTTTTTTTTATATACGCCTGATGATGTCAACAGCGTTTTTCGGATTGGATTGTTGCACACAGCGCGTGTTCTGAGTTGTTTAGGTTATGGGACTGCGCTTGTTACAGTTGCAAGACCCCGAGCTGACAATTTTTCGAGCCTTCATATCGCTTCTTGTTAAAAACATCTCACGAATCCCGTGCGTACTATGAGCAAATGTAGCGCAACACCTTCAATGAAACGCCCCAGTTGACCGAGGCTGATTCGATTTTAATGTGAGTTAATGGCGCTTAAAGGGTGCAGGATGTTTGGAGAGAATGGAGTGCGTTCGCAGCCAGTCGATAGCTGCATGAAATGGTTCTGAACTCCCACCAAACTAAGAGCAAGAGGGGAAGAAAGCTTCGATTTGAAGTTCGGATACTAAGGCAAGGTGGCGCCGCTCTTACCTCCATATATTTCTCCCCTGAAAAGCCAGTTCTGGGGACGGTACAGGACCTCTTTTTTCGTGAGAAACTTTTTTATTGACGGGAAGTCGTTCAGTATCACCATGTCTGCCGAACCGGTGCTTATTCTGCAAGAAGGCAAAGACGGTGCTCTTGAGAACTATACAAATCGAGATCACCAGACTTGCGAATAATTAACGAAGGACGAACGCCGTTACATTGATTACCCGAAGACTCATGATGCTGCGCGTGTATAGACGCAACTTTCTGTGTTTTTAGCCTGGCAACTTCAACAGAAAGTTCTACGCTTAGGAATCGCACGATTTCGCTCAAATCTCACAGCATGTTTTCCTCTTGCGCACGTACGCCAACGTGTGCACTGGTGCGGTGCCCAAGACCATGCATGTCAGTGACACCATTTGTTAAAGAGACAAAAACGTGTTATCGCAAGATCTTTTCAGTCAAAGTTTACGCACAGAGCCTTAGGTTTTCTTTTTTTTAAGAAACCGCTACTTCTTAACGACACCACGACTACGTTGTACTTGAGTGAGTGTATTCTGTCACCTATGATTCTTTAACGAGTAGAAAATAATGCAGCCAATGGAAATGAAAGTGCACGAAAAGATAACTTGCTGCCGATGGGAGCTGAACCAACAAACTCCACATGAGGCGTCCGTTGTGGTACCAATTTTGCTACGTCGGCGGCTATCAATTCGTCCACTGATTTCTGTAGTTTGTGCACTCATCCACGAAAACACATCAGTGAGAACAAAGCGGCGTCCAGAAACTGGACAAAAATGTTTCGGCTCTCACTACGCTACGGATGCATTTGCCACTATAGCGAGATCCATCATGCTCTTTCGAGCAATTTTGGAGAACGTCGAGGGCAATGTCTGGTGCGTCTGGCGGGGAATGATCCAGGAGTGATCAGACGGTTAAAAACGACCGCAAAAGAAAGCTACACATTGTACAGCTTCCTAGATTTTAAATAATATCGCGTGATCGCCGACCGCACGACATTTTAGTAACTCATAACGTCGAGAAGCAACAAGCTCGGCAACATTGCGAACAAGCATTGTTTGCGGCGCTCTTCTCTTCAGGAGCGCACATGCCCTCCCTTTCATATCTGTGAGGCCTTATGATTCACAATCAGGCAATTCACATCAGGTGCTGACATATCACCCAGATTTTTTTTCCATCTTAGCTCTATGGCGAATGCGCGTACACAGACTACGAAAGTGGAAAGCGCATCGCAGATGACACATCTTAGTCTTGCATGTATTCTGCATTACACCGTTTTTTTTGTAAACAGGACTCCGGAGATAACTCTAGTAGGGCGTGTATCCTCCTGAATTTAACAGCGTATAGCAGACGACGCTCGAGCTGTAGTAAGCTTTGCGCGTGTGCCCGCGAAATCTTCGATCCCGCCACTCCTCTTAGGAGGAGGAGGCTGACATGCCGTGCGGTCGACGCTTGGTCGATGTTATTAAATATATCGTAGTTTCACCTGGAAAGTGACGCATCTATTGTGATAGCAAGTTGCTAGAGATCTATACGAAGTAAAGATAGTAGCTTTATAGCGCCGCATAAGCTCGTAAAGAGTTGCTTACTAACTAAATTAACAAGCATGATGTCACGCGCACGGGCTAACACGAGTATATCTCACTCGACGACCGCAGACCCTCGCTGTTAAAACGCAGGCGTGAGGAAGAGCGACAACAGCAGCCAGAAAATTGACCTTCATGCTACCTCTTCCTTCAACGTTTACAAAGCGAATATATCACAGCGCGCACGAAGCCATCAGCCTTCGGCGCACCTAGACTCGGTACCCACCCCAGATCGCTTAGAAAATCGGGCCCACGCGGCCGCGCTGAGCCGCCGCCAGAGTAGAATGTCCTCCACTCCTCCCCTCGACGTCTTGCGCACAATTGAAGACCGCGCGCTGCCTCCCCGCCCTCCTTTCTTGTGCGCGCGAGGTCGAGCCACCATCCTTCTCGGCTTGCCCTCGTACGCGTTCACTCGCACCCACCGCATGCGGTGCGCGGCGGCGATATTATAGCACATGAACTTTATACGAAGCATCAGGGCTGTGGTGAAAGCGGCGCTGACAACGACGGTGGAAATGCACCGGAAGGGTCCGCATATCTACCATCCTAACAATATCTGGGAGGCTGCACACGCGACATTATAATGAAGAGCTATCGACGCAAGGCAGTCATTTGACGGAAGTGACGCGAGCGCACCTGTAAACGGGTCCGTACTGCTTGGCCCACTTCATCGCCTGGTTGCAGTGGAAGTCCTTGCGCGTGAACTGCACGTGGCCCACGAGTGGTCGACCGGGCGGACCTGGTGGCAGACGTGTGCCACGTGGCATGCTCCTGCCGCGTAGCCAACTCCGCATGACCAGGTAAAGCAGAGACGCCGCCAGCAGGCTGCCCGCCAGCGTGAACCAGTCCATCATTGTCGTGCGTCCACGAGTTCTGGCTCTGCAATGTAAGCTTAAGAATGTGCACCCTGTATCTGTCGCAAGGACAGAAATAGAGAGGGAGAAAGAAATAATAAAGTAAGGGCAGGGCGTTCAACCAGACGCACGTTCGTTTGGCAGCCGTGCACTTGGTGAAGGGTTAAGAGTTTACACACGACGATCTTGACTCGATCGGACACTAAGCCGCGTGGCGGCGATGTGCTTGTTAAAAGTGATCTAGTTCAAAGAGAGGAGTACTGTAATGAAAACTGGAGAGGTTTGTCTGGCGTCACGTAGAGCATGTGACACCAGGTGGTTGCGATGATAAATGAAATGATATACACAGGGCGTTTGACATTTAACAGCGCATGTAGATGTATAGAGGCCTAGGACGCATCGCTGTTTGTAGACATAGTATACAACTCCGGAAGTGAGCTCAGTTCATTTATTTTTGTTCATTCTCTTGATCCTATTTTTCCAGTGCATGGTAGCAAAAAGAATGTGCACGTAGTTGACCTTACTTTCTTTTTCTTCTTTGTGGTTTTAAGGTTTTCCACAAAGTCATTTGGCTCATTCATAGACTACTGAACGAATAAATAATTACATAAGTTAAAACATCTTGGGAGAAACCATCTCACGATGACCGTCCACGTTATTCTGATTACCTTTCAAGCAATGTAGAAGCACTCAGTATTGCTGAAGGCACCTTTATTTAGATTCCACACGTTCTGAAGCAACAAAAAAGACTTGCCTAAACGTGGCCTCTAGAACGCAGCAAGTTTTGTCCAGCTGACACTGCAGAATTCATTTTCAGCATATCTGACTTTGAATGAACTACGGTGTGATTACATAGTTTTTTCAGGGGCAAAACTAATTTTCGTTCCGGGCCAGGAGAGCGCATGTGCTCATTTTTATCAGTAAATTGCTGCTACGCGACGCGGCTTACGTGCCAAGTGTCTAAAACCGTTCGCTTGTAGAACAGATCTTTAACGTTTTTCCTGCCAAGGGCTGGCCAGGCTCGTCGTTGAAATATGTAACGCCCCTACACCGATGACAAACTGACTTCGTCCGGAGTGAAACCAGGCCCTGCACACTCTCAAATTCCAGCGATCGAAACAGAGGGTGAAAATGGACCGCGGTGCTTTCGAGCCTGAAGCGTGTAAGTGGAGAAACTGTAACTTAGTCGGACAGTTTAATTCGTATATTTATATGTGATGGATTAAATATTCGATTGGATTAAATGTGCCATTTAAGTAAATATGTGATCTGCGGATGTACATACCTCTATGGAAGAGGGTGAAAGAGAGGTGCAAATGAGAGAAAGCCAGGTAGGTTAACCAGAGGTAAAGCCTCCGGTTTCCTACCCTGCACTATAGGGGAAGGGAAAGGATAATTAAACGCGGAAAGATAACCAATAAACATAGTTACTGTGTCATATTTTTTAGAAAATAAGTTGGTCATTGTTTTTATTTGACTTCTGTTATAAAACTCCGTGCTTTATTAGTTGGGTAAAGGTATTAAGACATCCCTGAGATTTAAGGCCCTTAGTGTAATGGCGAAAATTTCGCAATGGATAAAGCATGCCCCTCGTTGAAGGTTGAACTAAAGGCACTAAAAGAGAAACCCTAAAAGAAGGCTGAAGGGGAATTAAGAACGCGTCGCTGTAGTACTGCTCCAGCGACTAAAAAAGTAGATCGTTCAAATAATGACAAAGACACAATGCGTCGAAAAGAAGGGGGCGGACCTTCTAACTCTCACAGTCATGGTGGCCAGCGTCGCCATCGAAATCGTCGGAACAAGTATCTACAAGGACAGCGAGCACACTGGATAGCACTGCAAACACAGTACCTAAACTGGTCTCAGCCAACGATGATGTGCAACTTGTCAATCTTCTGAAGATGCTTGTCGACGTCATCAAATCTCTAATCACCGGTCGTCAGACACCAGCAGCGTCAGCAGCAGAACAACTTTTGGAGGCCGGCGTGCCAGTCCTTGACGGCCTTCACCGGACGTTTTAACTTAAGAGTGGTCTGCAGCCTCGGCCCTTTGGGCTGCAGTGGAATGTCAGGTCGCTGCGACCACGGTCCGCTGATCCAGCTCTTCGACTAATGGCTATGAAGACTCTATCAGGTGTTATAGCGTTTCAGGAAACTAACGTAAGGGAAAAAGAATATCGACTGCCAGGCTTCGTGGGTGTCCACAGTAACACTCGATGCGCGGAACTTGTGGCTCTTTCCAGTGTGTGCACGTGGCGCATACTTGGTGCTGACTTGGATTTCGCAGTTCTTGACACAAACGACATCTGCCATGATGAGTTTTGGTGTACAGGTGTCACTGTGAGCCTCAAAGGTGTGACTGCGACGGTGTAAAGCATATACAACCGGCCCTAACGTTCTTCAGATACCTCACTGCTTACATGCATAATGTTTCGGTGTGGTGCATCGTTTGTGTTATGCGGAGATTTTAATACCCTCCATCCGCGATAGCGTAGCCGTCCCCAAGACAATCGTGGGGCTGAGACTAACGAGCTGATTATCAAGAATTATCTGCAAATACTTAATGACGGTTCACCCACATTTCCAGATAGAGGAAAGGAGCATTCCACCATAGGCCTTACGATATCAACGTAAGATGTGTGCTTAACCTGGTCATGCGAAGCTGAACCATGGGGATCAGATCACCTACCCATTTGGTAAACACAAACACATACCGCGGGCTCCCTGACTGTCGTCTCTGCAGTGACAAATTGGGACAAGGTCCGTCAGCTCATCTTAGAGGCACCATCTGCACCTGTACTAAGACAGACTGTTGAAACTGGTGAGTGAGTGCTTACGAGAAGCTACAGTACAACGACTGCGGAGTATCGACAAACCAATCCCTGATCTTTTGGGGCTCCGCGCATGTCGACGCCGCTTTTATACGGGCACAGCGCCCTAAACGATGCACTGACTGGTCCATGTGTAATCGCATTGATGCAACCATCCGGTGGCATAAAAAACAACTTTGTCGCAAGAATTCGGCAGCCTTATGTAGTTCGCTTCCTACTCAAATGGTTTTCGAAGTGTATGACGCCTACTGAAGGCTCTCCGCACTCCCGAAATCTGCAAGAATCCTACAGCTGTATTCCGCATTGCGACTGGCCAGCCACCGAATTTCTAGCGGAGGCATTTGCAGACTTTTTTGTCTCTCCTGTACCAAGTGACACCACAAATGGTCAGCTTCCTTCGTTGACGGCGGTAACAACTTCCTACGGTCCAGCCTGCCTCAATGACGAAACAAATTTTACTCTTGAGGAGCTCCGACACGTGCTCAGCATCTCCGAACGCGGCACTGTCCCAGGTGGAGACGCTGTGACGTATCAAGCATTGCGGAACATTAAGAGAAGTTTTCATGACCGTATGTTAGACGAGTATATTGAAGTATGGAGAACCAGCGTAATTCCTGGTGAATGAAAATCGTCCGTGGTAATACCTATATTAAAGCCCGGACGATCTTCAAGGCGTTTCATGTCCTACCGGCCAACATCCCTACCTTCAAATGTCATCAAATTAATGGAACGAATTGCCCTGTTTGTCCAAGATGTCAGGCTTGAGAAGATGAAGTTTTTCCCTGATGTCATGATTGGATTTCGTCATCGCCGTTCAGCTGTGGATAGCTTTTCATACCGTGTCTGAGCGCTTGAATTTGCTAGAGGAAAGAAGCACTCCGCCTACATGCTCCTCCGAGACATACAGCAAGCTTTCAACTCGCTTTCGCACAAGGTGATTATTGTCGCTCTTGCAATTGACAGCGGCAATTTCTTACCGTCTGCTCCGTTTTGTGCACAATTTTCTATCGGAGCGCCGGATGAAAGCTCGTGCCGGACGAATAAGAAGTGAATCCCGCACTATGAAGTATGGTGTGCTACACGGCAGCGTTTTATCGCGGCTTCTGTTTAACACCTTACCCGCCGCGCTTCCAAGTCTCTTGCCTCGGAACAATAACTCCTCTGTGAGCATAGCTATCGATGCAAATGACATTGCTTTGTGGATAGGCGGCTCTTCGCAACTTGGTCCGCGGCTTTGCGCAAGCTTGCAAAGAGCTCTGAACGCGACTTCGGAGTACTTGTGCAAAATTGGGCGGCACATATCACTTGTTAAGTTGGCTGCAATAGCATATCACCCTAAATAACGCGGTCATCGAACAATGAGCCGCCTGTACCTTGACGAAACGTCGATAAGCGGGGTGCGACAACATCGTTATTTTATCTTAATGGTGTATGAACGCATCTCCTGGCGTCCTGCCGTTAAACTTGTATGGCACAAATCGCATTTTCTCCTAAGTATGTGGCCGCCTTGACCCGCAGAGGGGCTGGCTGCAACCAAACAACGGCTCTGCAGGTGTACCAGTCACCTATACTCTCAGGCATGATGTATGTGTCCCCAGTCCTGAATGCACCACCTAGTTTGATGGCCGAAATGGAACGAAATCATCGCGTTTGCTTACTGTTAATCCTTGGCTTACCTCGTGAGGCGCAATTTGTTGCATTACTCATTGAAGCGGATCAGTTACCCCTGAGGCTGCAAGCAGACCTGAGAGCTCTACATCATACGGAGCGTCTGCGCCCCTCATCGAATGGTCGCTCACTCCTTGATCATCTTATTCACCGCTCGTTTTCTCACATGGGGGGTGGAGAGAGAGA
This sequence comes from Dermacentor variabilis, assembly GCF_050947875.1. Classification (NCBI taxonomy): domain Eukaryota; kingdom Metazoa; phylum Arthropoda; class Arachnida; order Ixodida; family Ixodidae; genus Dermacentor; species Dermacentor variabilis. Next base: position 50,471,315 of record NC_134571.1, on the reverse strand, counting down.
TAGAGAGAAAACAGTTGTTTCAACTGTCGAGAAAAAAAAAATGGCGTCATTATTTATGAACATTGCTGCCATTTCTTAACATGCTGATTCAGTAACACCTCCGCCTCCGAAGGATGTCACCAAATACGTATTCCCTATTTACCTCACAATCCCTGACATAAAAAAAAAGTCTGAAATGCCTGTTTCGGCAATATTTCTTTTTGTTTTGGCTCAGTCTCAGATGTTCGAAAAATTTTCAGATTACCTTCAACTATTTATGGATGCATTTGTAAACAGCGATGGTCAAAGTGACTCTGGAGCTTTTTACTGCCCTTCAACTGAAGTACGACATGTTTCATATACCCCATCCAGCTTCGTGAACAAGTGCGGAGCTTACAGCGATTAATGTTGTACTGCAATACGGGCAAGAGGAATTACCCGCCCCGAAGATTGCCATCGTTACGGACTCCTGCACTTTCCTTAGCAGGTTGCAGTCAGATTGATTATCCATTTGTGTGCAGCATAACTGACTCTGCAAAGAAAATTTCATGCCGTGTGATAACTCTCGTTGCCCAATTAATGGCTACCTTCATACGTGGGGATCACCGGAATCGATCACCGCAGGGATTACCGGATCACCGCAACTACTCACCTAAGGGTTGGCTGTGTGTACGTGTGCGAACGTTTATACAGACAAGGACGTGTAGCCAGTCCGTCGTATGCGTGTTGCGGTTGCGGCGATACACTTCAGCTTCCCGCTTTCAGTACGTCGTGCATGTAGCTATAGAGGGAATACCACCCTCTAGGCCTGCGGTGTACCACGCTCGACGAATGTTTGTACCCGTGTATTGGTTGCACGTCTGGACACGATCAGGCGCATCTCGCTCGCCTCTTTATTTATTGGAATAAATATTGGGAGAGGTTGGCGCCCTTATGGCGGCACCAGCTACTCCTTGTTACTTAGCAAATGAAACAAATTTGCGTAATTAGGGAGAATTATGACAAAATATGGCACTCAATAGTGCACCAGATGTATAAAAGCTATACAGTCTAACAAATACATGAATCGCGAAATGTTGTGCATGGGTTCCAGTACACAATGCCTTATATAAATACAAATATTGTGAATAGCCAAACACAAAAACCATGTAATTACACTGCAGGCACCGAATATAATCACACAATGCGTAAAAATCAGAATCACTACATAAAACAATCTTTAACCCAGAACAACACCCGTATCACTCCTTTACCTTACTTACTCGGATCACCTGAAACTTTATATTTCCCCCAAAAGTTGGTGTCCGCGAAAAGCTTTTTCAAAGCAAGAAGAGCTCTTTTCTGAAGGCACGCAGTTAGCCATGGACCAAGTATATTTTTTGGAGTGAGTGGTCTTCTGTCTAAAAACAACCAATTTGCTTGCAAAACCCTTCGTTGTGGATTGTATTTAGTGCACTCGAGGAGGAGATGATACACATCTTCGTCTAGATGGCCACAAGAACACTGCGGATTAGAGGCACGTTTTATCCTATATAAGAATTGACTCATAAATGCAGTACCAAGCAGCAGGCGGTGCATCAATGTTTCAAGTTTTCTGTGTTCTCTTAGATTCTCCGGCATTAATAGGTTTGTACATGGGTCTATAAAGTATAACTCCGAGTTCACAGATTGCTGGTCAAACCAAGTAGTTTTGCTGAGACGACAGGAAATCTGTCTCAGGATCAGACCGAGTTTACTACACAATAGCGGAAGATTGGTTGTTTCTACGTTATTGTGCGCCCGATTCGCAGCTGCATTAGATATCATATTACCTCTCTTGTTGAATTTAGATGAAAAGAAAAGCAATGGTCCAAATCAAATCCTGAACAGTTTCTTGAAAAGGTACGCAGAATCAGTAAGCAAGTTTCTTCATTTAGTTTTCTTAATGTCACTCTGTGAGAGCCACCTTCCTGCTGAGTGGAAGGTTGCAAAAATAATTCCCATGCCAAAATCCGGGGACACTTCTCGCCTGTCTAACCACCGGCCAATTTCTTTACCATGCACGTGCTGCAAAATACTAAATCACATAATCTTGAAACGACAGAATTCACGGAATCAAACAAATTGATCCATTAAAACCAGCACGGTTTTCGGAACAGTTTATGAACAGTCACCCAACTCGTGGAAACCCTTCACGACTTAACTCAAAACATTATTGAGCAACTACAGGCGGACATAATCTTTATAGATTTCTCTAAAGCGTTTGATCGTGTTTCGCATGTTAAATTGCTTCACAATCTTAACTGCCTGCTTGGCAACGCCCTCTTGTTCGTTGGATCAATGACTTTCTCTCAAAACATTCCCAATACATAGAATACAATGATCACCTTTCCGATGCTGTTCTGCTTTGTCCGGCGTTCCCTAGGGCTGTGTTCCGGCCACACTTCTGTTCTTATTGTACGTAGATGATATAACAAACCAAGTCGACCTCACCATTCGCCTGTTTGCAGACGACTGCATTCTTTATTATACTGTGAGTAACCACGAAGATCAAGCAAAACTGAACAATTCCCTAAATAAGGTAGTGCAGTGGTGTGCAAACAGGCAAATGGTGATATATACCGACAAAGCTGTCTGCATGTCGGTCACAAACAAAACATCAAGTCTGCAGTTCGCGTATGGTTTCGACAGCACTGTTCTGCAAAGCGTCACCCAGTGCAAATACTTAGGCGTAATAATCTCATCCGACATCAGCTGGAATGCGCACATAAATTACGTAGCTGAAAAATCCCTAAACAAACTGTTATACCTCAAACGCACCATATCGCATTTCACCAGCCAAACAAAGCAGCTTACTTACGTCAGCCTTATCCGACCGGCACTCGAATATGACACCATAGTATGGTTTACACATACCAAAAATCATATTCAAACGCTCGAACGCACACAAAGGAAAGCTGCGCGATTTATCTGTAATCATTTTAAACGCACAGGTTCACCAACCAAACTTCTTTCTCGCGCAGGCCTCGCTACCCTAAAAATTCAAGCTAACGTACAACGATTAAAGTTGCTATACTTAGTATTACACAGTGCGCCAAAGTTGGATCCCGCCGCCTTTGTAAAGTACAAACACGCCAGACCGACTCGACATAGCACGCTTTCACGCTAGAAGAATTTTTTTGTAACAACACCCCAATACTTTCCTCTTTTCATTCTTTCCGCGAGCCGTGTGACAGTGGAACTGCTTAAACCCTGCTTTTACTGCCCAGCCCACTTTAGAAACATTTAAAAATAATTTAAAAGAAACAGTCGCGTTCACAACTAAGTTTTTTTTGTGTAAGAGCAGCTCTGTGAAGACCGATATGTTATTCAGTGAATGTAAGTGTCATGTTTTTCTATGCTAACTTTTTTGTTCAGTGTTATCTTGCTCATATTGTACTTTCTTGATAACAATGTGCCAACTACTGTAATAATCCCTATCGGTATTGACAGTATTGTAAATAAATAAATAAATAAATAAATAAATAAATAAATAAATTTCTCTAGCATAACGAGGGCGCGGCTTCCGTCGTTAGTGATCTGCCGCGTGTGGCAGTGTTAACGTGTTGCTTAAAAAATGCGCTAACAAGCGCGCAAATTCATCGCTGCAACCGAGCTGAAACTGGTTCGAGGTCGCCCACGAAAGCGGATTCATTCTGCAGTCGCTGGTGCGTGTGCACCAGTGAGTTAAAAAGGCAGTGATTCGTATTTTCAACTTTTAATTTCTTTGCTTGCGAGGCGGATAAAACAGATCCCTGTAATCATTTCCTAAAGGTTAAAACTAATTATAATTATAAAGTTATTGCTCTTCAAAGGGAAATTCAAACGAGGTTCTTGCTCTCTTTGTCATGTTGACAATATTCCTAGATGGAGTACAGCGTAAATAATAAGTTTTGGCTGTTTCTGCATAACATTTCTGCATTTGCATTTGAGACAAAATAGAATGATTGTGTTTATCGCTAGTGTCTGGCAGAAACAATTGTCTAATCGAAGCTTGGCTAAGCACAGCCCGAACAAGGACACCATTGAAATAAATGCACACGCGAGACAGTGTTGTGTATGTGTGTGCTTTTCTGTCATGGAGCGTTTTGCGCACTGTTCTTAGACAGGAATCTAAAAGTCACCCACGCTTCCGCCATAGTAATAGAGGGTCTTTTCTCTTTCGACTCCAGCTTCCAAGACGCTGCTCTCATTTATTCCCCCCTTTGGACTCTAATGTCTCTGGACTTACACGTCAGCAGTGAATGTGTCACCGCTGAAAGTAACATCAAGGACCAGCATCCTCGCAAGGTATGTTTCTGAACAGTTCGCCTAGAGCCATGATTTGTTCATTCATTGAGCTAACTTTCTTGCAATATTTTCGCTTGCGGGATTGTCATTATTCATTTCTCTTTTCAGGAAAACAGAACAACCTGAGATTATTGGCCTGCAAGCTGCCCACGCGAAGCCATGAGAAGTTCAACGGTCATCATAATGACGACAGGTCCTCTTGAACTATGTGCCTCACCATGAAATGTTTGTAAGTTTACCAGATAGAGAGGTGTGAGTCCATCAGGAACGCATCAGTCTGCAGTTTCGTATCATACCGAGCAGGAATGCTAAAATTTGACATACAATTTTACTTGCTTTGAATGCCGTTTTATGACAAACGAAGGAGTAACATCTTCAGTCCCAACTTGTGTCTTTTCCAGTCATTACAATCATGACGACCAGAACAGAAAGAAGGTCGCAAGCTCATACTTGCTAATGCACAAACTCTGTCATCTGCTCTTTGCAAATCAGCTTGACGGGCAATACCACCAAGTATCACGTGTTCCCTCACAGCGATAATTTGTTACATGAAAATGTAAAAATCAGAAGCGCTCAATGCAACTTTGAACAAATGATACTTCATGCTGACGGAATCTGTGGCAGTCTCTCTTACATGGTTCATCTACAGTTAGCATGAAATCAATAACTAGGCTAGCCCTGTACAGTAAGCTAAGAGATAGCTAGAAAAGGCAAGCTCACACAACCGGCCTACTCCACATTTCCTAAACATGACTAATCACTGGAAACAATGTCTTTCTCTTCAAAATAGTGGATGGCGAACCTGAGCACAGTGGGCTGCCAAAAAGATTTTGACATATATTCGGAGTAACTTTGGCTTAACATTCAGCCAATCCGCAGTGTTGCTCAGTTGAAGTGTTCATTTCCTTGTAACTTCTTTGCTTTGTTTGCATACATAAACCGAAAATTGTTTTTCAACATGAAACCGTAAATTGCATTTTCCAAAGATCTGGGAGTATTTATTGGCCTTGCTTATGTGATTAAATTTGATTTTATTTGATCTTCTTTCTTCACACAATATAGGCAGAAGTCCTTGTAAGCACTGCTATCTACGTAACGTTCTTTGCTTTCCTGTCAGTACTCTGCTTGTGTCAAAGCGTTTACTGCCGCACCTGAACACTAAATGGGCAGCAGAAATATCAAGAGCAGACAATATCTGCTGTAACGTTTAGCATAACGTTTTTTTCTACACTAAGTGCCTCTCGCCAATGTGTTATGAAAGCAATGGGACATTGCAGCCCGAGCTTATTTTGCTTACACTATATCTTTGCCGAGCACTTTTTATGTTTATGTTTTTTAATCTAGCTGAAATCGTCTTACGTGGACAACATACGTATCGTATGAAACATATCAAGCAGTTCTGTACGCAACTGCAGTATGAACGTAGCTAAGCATAAATATCGTTGTCTGAAACTTCGCTTTTGCTGCTTTAGCGGCACGCCTAACAGGATGAGAAAGCTTGGCTTAATTTCAGCTATCTATCCCATTTAATAGATAGCTATCTCTGTTCCTGTATGTTGTAAACTCAGTGACTCACCGCATTAAGTCCACCTGACCTGTGCGAAAATTGTGGGAATGTTACTGCTTCATTCATCATTGCAATGTAAGCTTACTAGTAGCATACCGGAGACTAATATCTGGCTAACCTCTCTGCCCTTCCTCTTCATCTCTCTCTTTCTTGCCAGTTGAGGCATCTCGGTCACTTGGCGACATTATAAAAACATCTGTAGTCATGTTCGCGTACGATACACACGAACGGCGCCCCGACAGCAGTAACAAAACGCCCCAAACCAACGAGCGAGCAGCGTGGCCAGCCTCTACGGCAGCCGCCTTATCGCTCACGACGAAATCATCATGATATTAGTTTTGATTTCGCCAGCATCATCTCCTGGTCGTATATTTTAGTTTGACGACACGACCGTTACTCTTTATTTCCGTTGCACTGTGAAACGTGCAGCTTCCCTTCTCCAAGTATTATAGGTGTTCGGTGGTGAAACCTGCAAACACAAGTTTACCTTCACAGCACATGTGATTTCGGGTTCAGTCATCTTTAGATGTTGCATGACTGGTGATGCCACACAAACAATATATACGGGGTGCTTCTACGAAGGCTCTAAGTAGTATTTAAGAATATATCTTCTTTCAAATAAGAGGACGGTTCTTTCGGAGACAAGGCGTCAGTGGTGGCGACCACGGCGTGATGGAGGATACGTGGTAATTAGCAGCTCATTACCCGAAATCCATAAATAATTTTTAAAATTTCAGTTTCAGCTCACTCATCGTAATTGTAAAATTGAAGCGAACTCTCCGTACAAGATCTATAAGCTTTCGGATCTGGGAAAATGCGATTACCCGCGGAACTGTGGCATGACTAATTTCTGCCATTAGAGCGCGCGAAACCGAAACTGGGAAGCTGCAGTGAGCGCAAGGCCGCGCCCCTCGAGGCGACGTTCTGCTTACGTCACCGAGCAGCGGGCAGCGAGAGCGCTGCGACAGCGAGGAGCACGGAGCCGAGCACGCATGTAACAAGCAGCAGGCTGCCTGCCTGCTGCTGGGTACGTTACACTCGCGACCCACAGACACAACCTCTCAATTTGCACAAACATGTGGATCCACGTGGTGTCGTATTGCGGAACCTCAAACAGTGCTAGATAGCCAAGTACTTGCAAAATGCTTGTCGTCACAGCAGTTCCTACAGTGCGTGGGATCTGCGCAAATTTTTCAGCTAGCATTGCAATTTCGAAGCCCTGCGGTTGACTCTTTATAAACGCTGCAGTTAAGGAAACCTTCAATTTCTTTCGAAAACATTTTTTTTACAACCTTCTCGTAATGTAAGCAGGTTCAGTGATATATTCCGACTCTTTCATTGCGTATATGTTTGTTTGAGCAAACAAAAACAACCGCTATATTTGGGTTTTTTTTTTTTTCTGAGAGTGCTTGGTAGCGAAGTATTAAAGGCAGTTAAGTGGTATATCCAGGGGTAAGCTCGTGGTGTGGTTAGAGTGTCGGGCTGCTAGTTGCGCAGGGTCGCTGCACTGTGACTAAGGAAACCGGGTTCGAAAACGAGCATCGGACATGTAATTTATTGTTCTTCTTGGGGAGCAAGAGCGACATTTAAGGGGCTGGGTAGCGGGCAGTAGCCGCACGCAAAGTGTGCGAAGTAGGCTGAGAATGCTAAACGTTCTAATGGTCGTCATTCAGTGAGATAGCTCAATCCTTCGTTCGTACAGTTAAACGAAGCGCTAGTATTGGGCGCCACGTGAAAGTTTGGCGGAAACTTCCAAATAAGCTGTGCTAATACCGACTGCGCTCTACGAAAGTGCTGGCTCACACAAGACGGCTTCACTGGAGGAGGTAAAACTGTCACTGACAAAGTATCATAAGTAGCAGGGTATCTATAAATAAAAAAAAATGAACAGCGCCTGGAAACGGTTTTTGTATGTCTCGCATTCTTGTCCCGTTTCCTGGCTCTGTTATATTTAAAATTTAGAAATATGTATCAACTAGTTCAGCAACGAACACTAATGCAGCAGGGTATACTGAGTTAGTCGGTATACAGGTTCATGTACTCAGGAAAAGAACGTGCGCCCAACCACGGTTTAGCATGAACACGGCGTCACACGGCTGCCAATTACGTCTGAAAATTCAAACGCGCGTTATTGTGCTTCATGTGTGCCGTGTTTAAAGCGCGTATTTACCATCACTTGGATAATACGAATATCCTTTTGCGTGACGAGTGTTTGCTCGCTCATATCTCTGCGAGCTTTTATCTGGCAGCTATTTTTCGCGTGCTTTGTTACCCTACACTTGAGTACGCTGTCAACGCGGCCTTTCGTGTCGCTTTCAGCACGCGTTCCCTAGTGCCCTGGCCCGTTTACCAAAGTTAAGCGTCGTGGTACACATACTTGATTCGCTCACGCAAAATTTTAAACCAACATGTTTATATTCCGTAATATATTCTCCATTGTTAATTCCATGGATGATTCTGAATCTTCGCAGTACTCGGCATGGTGGATATCGGCGGCCGAATTACCAAGGCATTTCATTCAGAAGCTCTTGTTGCCGTTGGCTGGGGGTCTTCGCGAATTGTACGTCCAACACGGCTAGCGGGCACTTTCTTTTGCGAACAAATTAGGCGTGAGAACATTCATTTGCCCCATAGCTTCGGAATGCTCCGAGTGAAGACAAATTAATATTAGAGGTTTATGCCACAGGAAACAAGAATTTTTCACAGCTATCAGGCTACTCAGAGCATTTATCAATAGGCGGTGTAAAGCTATCGAAACGTTTTGAAAACAGTGAGCACTTTCAAGACATGTAGTAGCATCTTCCTTGCCTCTAGCGATGTTATCTCTCATTTTCTCGTTGACGAGGGGAAAGAAATAAGAGCCCACTAACATAAATACTGTCGTCCTTAATAAAGTTATAATCAGTCGTTCCACATTGCGTCCCACAGTATAACCTTGGTTCGAAAAGAGTTAAAATAATAGCATCTGCATCGCTTTTTCATGTTTTCATTTACGAGAGTCATTTCTTTCCACCGGGCTTCCGAATCTTTCAGGGCGGCACTGCGAAAGCTCTCAATGCTCTAGAACGACACTATAATCGCAACTTGTCAGTTATAATCAGACTTGTACGTAACGAATGACATCTAAATAATTACTTTTTTTGCTATTTTTGTAATTTAACGATTACGTTGTTTGGATAGGAACGCTCGCTGTAATTCAGTTATTTTTTTTCAGTAACCAATTAGATGTAATTACATGCAACAAGCAATCACAGGCCGATCAGCTTTGAGTACTTAAATTCATCGGGAAATACAGTGTCGTAAGGAATCAAAAGATGAAAACACGCTCCTGAGCCACACCTTTTTACAATGAGCGTCCTCCGGCTACGCTTCGTTCCCCTGAACATGCTAGGATTGCAGATTTGTGCACCTCTCTTGGGAGTCTAACCTCGCAGCTTTTTCATTATGATAAATCACTCTCCCTCTACGGGAAGTACACTTAAGAAGCCTGCATAAGTGGGAAGAGCTACTACCCAGTTCTTCTTCGCTTAGCGCATTCTATGACGTCTTTGATACAGGGAGAAGTTCTTGGTCGTTAAAGCCTTAAATTTCTATCTTTATGATATATACGTGACCAATGTACGCTTACTTTTGCAATTGCAACACATGAGCATACGTTTAGAGCTGAACAAAATGCCGCGATATATTAAATTACATTGAATATTTCGCCATCTGTTCAAGAAATATGAACGTTGCTAGTACCCCATACAATTAGTCCAAGTCTAAATGGCTAACGAGTGAAAGACGCCGCAAGGAGGTCCGCTAGGTGCAGACCGACAAATATAAAGCGAGCTTCGTTGGGCAGGTAGCGATGACCACGTCGGACGCTGGTGCCAAAGAATGGGATATGTACGGCTTCTTTTCTTTAGTTTTTCCCTGGCCCCGTTGGGTGGTGGTCAAAGCATTTATTAATTCTTGAGCCCTATGATTACAGCTCGCTGATGGGTCGGCTCGCTTAGGCTGGCCGGGAGCTAGTGGCTCTCAGCGACCCTTAGAGCCCAGCCCACTGCTGATTTTGTGCAGCCGGGTTTGAGCTGGACACCCCGATCTCCATCCCTCAATGTCGGTGAGTTGCCATTCGTAAGGTGGCTGGAGCTCAGAGCAAATGTAAAGGATACGGTGAAAGTCATCTCTGGGCGCACCACAGAGGTTGCATTCAGAGGAGAAACGTCCGGGGTGGATAAGGGCGCACTTTTAGCCACGGAGCGATGCCCCTCACAGAGGACCTAGACGTGGGCATCGCGGCAATGAGTAACCACCGTCTAGCGCTCACAGCCTTCATAGGTTACAGCAGAGCCCTTGCCTCCAGCACTCACATCAGGTGTGTTTTCATTGTCGCTGCAGGTGTTTTTTAAAACAAAACGAGGGAATATTTACAAAAAAAATGTTTGAGAAAGCAACTGTTAGCGCAGACAATATGTGAAGGGCTGCAGTTGACAGCCCGGAAGAGCCATACCAGCTGGTTCTATTAACTGTAATTGCGCAATCTTAATAAATGTAGGGAGGAAAGTGACGTTAAAGCAATCGATTACTTTTTTACTAATCGTTCAATTACGTTGATGGGGCAGTAACTGCTAAGTGTAATCAATCACACCAGTAATTGTGATCGGTTACGTTATTCTTTATTCTTTATTCAGACATATCCCCGCTTAGCCCGAAAGCGTTACAGCAGCGGGGTTACAAACCTGAAAAGAACACATCTTGATTCACACTGCACACCTGTCCACATGACAGTCGATTCCACTGAACGACAGTTTTAACAAAAAAAAAAAGAATTGGCATGCAGGCCCGTCCTAGCCCGGTATTCTGTAATCTTGCACTGGTGGTCAGTGCATGCCGATATATAGTTTGGCGGTTTTAAGTACATTTCCCTATAAATTCCAGTTTTGTTATGATAGATCTCATACAGAAACTGTAGCCACAGTTTCTTTCGGCGAAATGACAGGGATTCCCAGTTGGGCTCTTTTTTTATTGCTGTGCAACTGTACTTCCTCCCGTACCTACCCGAGACGAACCTGGCTGCTCTGTTTTGTATCTTTTATATATATTTTTGGGACCCGTCACAGACATATCTGTGACGGGTCCCAAAGGGTACAAGCATATTCCAAAATAGGTCGTATACAAGTTAGGTATGCCGTGCTTCCAAGGTTAGAATTTGCTCATCTTAAATTTCTTTGAATGTAATTCAAAGAAACTGCCGCTTTGCCAACCACATAGTCCACATGTTCCCGCCAAGAGCAGTCGCTCGACAGCATCACGCCCAAATATTTAGTCATGGATTTATTACTTAAAATATTATTCATTATACAGTAGATGGCATCGATTACATTTTTCTTCTAAGTAAACTGCACATGAACGCACTTACCCGTATTCAAATTCATTTTCCACTTATATAGAGTATTCCAAATTTTACATTTTCCACATTTTTCAATTCTTCAACCTGTGTGAGTCTGTTCACAATTCATTGGTTAATTCATGGATTTAACTTCCCAAAGCTTGAAATACGCCGTGTGGTTTAGGGCTTCGGATTAATTCTGATCACCTGGGGTTCTTTAACGCGCACCTATACGTACACACACTTTTACGCATGTCCCTCCCACCGAAATACTGCTGCGGCGGCCGGGAGTCGAGTCCGCGACCTTGTGCCCAGCAGCAGGACGTCTTAGCCACTGAGCTGTTACCGTGATCGGTTTGCCAGTTATAGTCGAAACAGGAGCGATGGTAAATGGCAGAAGGGCTCACGTTACCGGTACCTCAGGAGACCCTGCTGAAGAAGAGCCCTAAATACACCATGTTCCAAGGCGGATCGAGTGTGTTTTCTCTTTATCGGCGGCTGATGAGGTCAGCTTGAGGCGATGACTGTCCGCTATCACAGCCTTTATGAATTGTGGAAAGAACATTGGTCTGTGTCACAGTAGCAGTTTCACGCGTGTTCCCGAGAATCCCACGAGAAGGCCTCGGCATCACAGGGGGTCTTCCGTTCGGTTGAAAGCGGGGCACCGTCACATCGGAGAGCGAGGTGCGGAAGATTCACTTGTGAAGGCCGAATGCCAAGCAGTAGAGATAGCGATGGTGCATTGGCGTAGCGCTCGTACTTGGGGGGAGGGGGTTCGTTGGAATGCGTTCGTTTGGTAACGATCGCTCTGATTTGCAAAGTCTATTGAGCGCGTTCTATCAACGACGGCAACAGTAGTGGATTTTTGCAGCCATGATTGTCACTGTTTCGAACGCTGCACATAATGCAGCCGGAAGCAGGATGCTGAATATTGAAATGAGTACTTATGTTATAACTGTTTTCAAAGGCAGATGTCAGCAACTTTCCTGTACGAATATTCGAAATTTCAAATACGAATCGCATAGGCTTTGCTATTGGATTAGAATTTTATTCGAATATTTATTATTATTCGAAATTGTCTGATTTTTGGTTTCTTTGAATGCTATAGGAAACAACAATTCTTGCAGCCTACAGGGACAAAAAAAAAAAAAAAAGGTAAGGCAAATGGAGACTCCATCGCATAACTCTGGTGCAGAAGAAAATCGCTGTTGTTGCGCAGCCATCCAGTTCCTGAACCAACACACGGAGAAGGTCAATCGTGCACAAGACTTAGCGGCCATTAGGTTAGCGTGCATTTAAGCAGCATACGAATTCGCGGTCGCTATAGAGACAAAACAAGTAATTATTTGTCCAATCTCATCACTTTTGTGTTCCTTTAAAACGATGTGTAGTGTTTCTCTTTCAAAGAGGCTATCATATATACGCATGCATCTGGCCATGCTATTTCTTTTTCTTCAATTACCTTTACAGTCACTGTGCATAAGATACGATTGTACTTTGGTTTGTTTGTCATTTACATGCTTCTTAGTTGATATGTCATCCAGTTGTTATCGACGTTAGAAGCATCAAATAATGTCGACGAGCTTTTTGTTGCCGTACAGACTTTAAGGAACATTTCCTTTCGATATATTTTTTTTAAAAATACGGAATACCTAACATTCGATTGAAAGTTACTTTCAATATTCCAGTATTTGTTTTTCTCGATCATTCATGCTTGATTCAATTTAAAGAAATCGTCATGTCTAACACCCCTGATTACTGAAAGCGCCCGGCCAATGATAAAGAACACTTATGGACGAAGGGCTTTGTGAATTTCGTTCCAGAAAGCCTTGCTTGTGAATTCGGTCTGAGAAGTCTGCTACAGTGAGTACAAAAAAACGCTTAGTGATGGGCCCCCGGGTCCCGTATTCACAGAAAGGACTTGAGCAAGAACTGTTAGCAAGATCAGGTGCTAGTAAGTCGTGTTGTTGCAAAATTTATTGACGAAGAAGGCCGGTCATTAGCAAACAGCTGAGCGAAACGACATGCCAACTCGGCCTTCGTTCCTCACACCAACAAAGCTACTTTTATTTCTGCGTAGCTACGGTATCCGTCTAAGCTTACCTCAACGGCGGTTAATCTATATCATATTTGCAACGTGCCCTATCTCTGTAAAGTTGAAAACCAGGGGCAAGGCGTATGTTATGCATGTTTATCTTTTTTTTCGTTTATTCTCGGTACGTTTCATTAAACAAATAAGAAAAATATATATTTTTTGGTCAATGAGCCACCATGATAGCTCCGTGGCTACTGAGTTACGTTGCTGAGAATGAGGTTGCATGTTCGATCCTCTCCGCGGTGACCACTTTCCGATGGTGGCGGATTGCCGTTGCGTGCACGCTAAAACAAACAAACCAACAAACAGACAAACTAACAAGCGAACAAAGAAACAAACAAACAAACAAACAAACGAACGAACGAACGAACGAACGAACGAACGAACGAACGAAAATGCAAGCCTGAGTGGTTAAGATAAACTGGAGTCTGCCACTACGGCGTGCCGCATAATCAGTTCAATGTTTGAGCATGTAAAACCCCTAACTTTATTGTTTTTATTTTGGTTTCTGCTTCTGTTTGTGACCAGTATTGACCGGTGTTTGCACACAGTCGACTCGTTTTCTGCAAGGTGCTCTCAAAATGTCGTCTGAGGTTACGCACACACGCATATATATATATATATATATATATATATATATATATATATATATATATATATATATATATATATATGTAGAAAGAGAGAGAGAGCCAGGAAAGGAAAAGCAGGGAGGTCAACTAGACGAGCGTCCGGTTTGCTATGCTACACTGGGGGAAGGAGAGGGGGAACAGAAAGAGGAAAGGGGGATAGAACATATATTTTGTACGATAACAGCGGTGTGGTCGAATAGGACATTCTAGGTAACTCTGGAGGGGCTCTTAACGACGTCGTGAAAGAAAGCAAAAAGAAACAGACGCAGTGTGTTTGACGAAGGGCCGTGGAATAATTGCAACGACATTGGAGATATAGAGAGAGATAGCAACACAGGATATTGATATAGGCAGTGAGCTCAAGCAAATGTACGTAGTTCTGATTGTCTACTCTGCAAGGTGAAATGGAGTAATGACATAGAACGACAACAGAGGAACAGGGTAAGCTCACAATAAACATGATAGCAGAGCTTGCGGTGGGTGTAATAAAGACATGCTACAGTGGTTTCGTAATCTGAGTGTGGTTGCCAAGCAAAGTAATGCAGCGGATTACCGCGTAACTAAGACACAAACGAAAAGGCCCACAAACACTACATACTGTGTGCTAAAGGCTATGGGTATAGGATGAAGGTAAAGGAATGGCATGCGGGCCACTTAAGTAGGTAGCTACGACTAAGAACCGCATGGATCATGCAGCGAGGAATACCATCTCTATTGGTTGCAAATAGGCCTTAAGGCTTCGGGAGTGGGTCTTGATGGGTCCGTGCAAGAAACAGGGAAATGCTCTTGTCACGCAGGCTTTTCTCCCTGACGACATCTACTCATATCCAAGATTATACGTTACGGGCACCGCATACAGGCCTTCCTTTTACGAGCGACGTGCATCTGTCGTACCTCTAGATATTGCGCAGGCCTAACACACCTGCAGGGCCGCGGCATAAGGAGAGCCTCTTACACACGTTACCTCAATACAGGGTGCGTTCCAGGTAATATGGCGTGGCCTGAAGAGCCATTCATGCGGGACTTGCCCAACCCGTCTGTCTAAGCACCGTAGCAACCACGCAAGTGCCGTGCATTTCTCCAGAACTCGGTAACCACGTGATTTGATTAGGTTAAGTAACTGTAGTTTCCGAAAGGTGCGAGTCAGAACGTATTTCGGTGTTTTGACTGGCGTTCCTAAGACATATATATGGTTGTCCATCTGGGACTGTATATTTTGTGACGATAACCTTTCTTTCTTTTTAGCTAATTTCTTGGACACTTGCCATAAGCCACCAAAATTCTGTGTTCGCATTGACAAAAATCTCTTATGCTAGAAATGTTTAGAATAGAAGATTCAAACCAATCCTGATGCTGGGCATATTATTATCGAAGGCGACCACCCAGTGACAGAGGTCGCTGACGAACAAAGCGCCTCGTGAATTTGGCCCATGAAACTGAATTCACAAAGCTTTTCGTTCATAAGTGCACTTTACCATTGGCCAGTCGCATTCCCTTATTGTATGTCCGCCATAAGGATTGGCTGGCATGCGTTCTGACCAAGAATTGTAGCATAATTTCTTTTTCGTAAATACGGGCACAAGTTTCTTCGCTTAAAAATGCCTTTTGGGCAAACTGCGTGTTAAGAAATGTAATGAAGCATTTAATAGAGGCGATTTCCAGCGCGAGCCCACTGTGGTGTAACACTGCCGTTATGGCAAAAACCTTAAACATACCACTATAACAGGGACTTTACCAGTCTTCGCACCTCAGGAGCTGTCCAGCAATGTAAGTGGCGGAAACGCTAACGCCGCTTCAGAAGCTCACGATTATTATGTTCCCGGTCGCGGAGGAGTAGGAAGTGGCAGTGCACCTTTAATGACATTAACACTTCAAGAACTTTTCGGGAAATTTGTTTCTATGTCTCTAAACCTGTCCTACCAATTTGGGTCATTGAGTATGTCACAGTGAATGTGTGCAGCTCTTCAGCGAGAGAGGGAAAAAAAGAAAATTACTTTAAAATTTATTCGGTGCTGGGAGGAGCCGAAACCGCGTTTTATATATATTCAGGAATTTCTGTATTAATATTTTATCATAGACGCGCCATGCGCGGACTTTGTGGCGGCGTCACAAGATGGCGCAGCGTGTCCAATAAGAGGCGCGACAGGGGAACCCGGCTGCATTAAGAAAACAAGACGCGCAAGTCTTCTTCTTCTTTTTGCAACTGATGGTACATGCTGCTTCATCTCGGAGCCCTTAAGAATTGTTTACGCGAAAACGACCTATCGCAAGGTTGTCTTTCGGGATAGAAAAGCAGCATCATTTTCTAAAATTCGGTCGACAAGCAGCTTTACCCCAAAATAAAAACAGATGATTGCTCGTTAGGGGGCTATCGGTTTCAATTCGACACGTCTTCTTATGAGCAATCAGGGAATACAGCAGAAACACGTGTACATTGAGACTGCACACATTCGGTAAACGTTCAGTGCCTACCTAACGTCGACGTTTACGCCATCACGAATGCTCACGCACTGATGACGCCACGGTCGAAAGAATGGATCGTAAAAAGCATCACCGCAAGAGACGGCTTTGCTTTCCTGGAAGACACAAGTGAAGCATTGTCCTGGGGCGCTATAACGTAAAGCTATTCCAAAATTTTTTATTCCAATTCTGCTATCAGCCCTCCACGAATGGTCAAAAACTTTTTTTGACCACCCCCACTTCACCTGTCTGTCACGCGATGTCACGAAAACCGCGATACCTCCCCATCTGATATGATGTGTACACACTGATTATGTATGACTTGACAGAAAAAAGAAAAACAGTTATTTCTGATTCGACCCCTTTTCGCCATTAGCCCTCGGCTATTGGTAAAACGTTTTCGGGCTGCACCCACTTCACCTGCCCGTCACGCGACGTCACAAAACCGCAAGAACTCACCGCGTCAAAGTGACGTGTACGTGATAAAGATGCATTATTATGCTGAACAAAACTGAATTTTCTTCGGAATAGCCGCAGGCTGCCCCGTTCCGAAAGGAATAGAAGATTGCTGCCGCCGATCACTCAGACGCTGGCGACTCGCACCTGCCAGAGAGCATGGGTGTATTTGCGTATAATAAAACTTCTTCCGTGGCCGTGTAACGTTTTCGAGCACTTTCGGGACGTTTACCCCCTCATTCTGCCAACTCTTCTTTGCTGAGGGTCCGTTTAAGCGTCATTCTTGAGCTTCCGTTGCATGCCGCCGCGATTTTCGACCAGCCACCGCAAGCTAAGTAAGACGCCGGCACCACCCTCTTCATCCGGTTATCAACTTTCAGTGCAGTGGCTCGGCCCCATCGAATCCCTCTCCACTTGAGCGTTCTCCTCGCCTATTGTCAGCCAATTAGATAAGAGAAGCCACTTAGTGTAGGGAATGTTATTCGTTTTTCAAGCAAACAAAAGTGACCTCCTATGAACGAGGAGAGCGTTTGATTGGTCTGTTCAGACAACACTGCGGGTGACCGCCCGGTGCTTGCGTTGGTGGTTACGCCGGTTTGACGTCAGGAGATCGGAATAGAAACATATTGGAATAGTTTTACGTTATAGGGCCCCTGATCACGTCTTATTCACAAACAATGTGGGCCCGTATTGATAAAATGCTGTTACGGCACCGTTGTTCGTGAGAGAATTTCCGCCAATCCTAGTGCTGGACATATTATTAGCGAAGCCGGTTAGCTAATGGCAAAGAATACTATCGAATTGAAACCTTTGTGAATTCGGCTCATGGAGTTTTGATGATAATTCCCTAAAATGACGTTTGAGGTTTACATCAGACAGGAGCAACGCGCCGTATTTTAAGGATCTACTTATAGCCGGTGGTGCATTATATTTCTCATATAATCATGAAGAATAAGAAGGAGGAGAAGAAGAAGATGATGATGATGAAGATGATGATCATCATCATCAATATATTACGTTTACTGCAGGCCAAAAGGCTTCTCCCAGCGATCTCCAGTTACCTGTCTTGCGCTAGCTGATTCCGACTTGCACCCGTAAATTTCTTAATTTCATCACTTCACGTAATTTCTTGCCGTCCTCGACTTCGCTTTCCTTCCCTTGGTACCCAATCTGTAACTCTAATATACCACCGGTTATCTGCCCTACGCATTACATGGTCTGCCCAGTTCCATTCTATCTCTTAATGTCAACTAGAATATCCACTATCCCCGTTCGCTATCTGATCTATACCGCTTTCTTCCTGTCTCTTAGCATTATACTAACATTTTTTGATCCATCGCTCTTTGTTGCGCGTTCCTTAACTTGTTCTTGAGCTTCTTGTTAACCTTCAAGTTTCTGCCCCATATGTTTTCACCGGTAGAATGCAAGGATTGTACATGTTTCTTTTCAACAACAGCGCTAAGCTTCCAGTAAGGATTTGATAATGCCTTCCGTATGCCCCTCAACACATTTCCTTCTGATGATAAAAGTCCCCTGTGAGTAATTGACCTCGGTAAACATACTCCTGCACAGACTCTAGAGGCTCACTGGCGGTTGGGAATTCTTGTTCCATTACCAGGCTATTGAAGAGTATCGCTTCTGCCATATTAACCTTCAACCTTACTCTTACACTTCCTCGGTTAAGGTCCACGATCATTTGTGAATGAATTAATTCTGGGGTTTTACTTGCCAAAACCACAATCTCATTGTTACGCACGCCGTAGGGGCATACTACGGATTAATTTTGACCACCCACCAGGGCATCGTTAACGTGGCCCCAATGCATGGGACTCGGGTGTTTCTGCATTTCGCCCCCATCGAAATGAGGCTTCCGCGGCCGATATTTGATCCCGCGACCTCGTGCTTACCAGCGCAACACCATAGCCGCTAATCCACAGCGGCGGGTCTCAAGAATTTGTTGCAGTTCATCCCCCGTTGCTGAACAGGACAACGTCATTTGCCACTGATTCTCACTCCTAAGCCTTCACAGCCTAATAACTTGAATACTTCTAAGCGTGCAGTGAATACCATTGGAGAGATTTTGTCTCCTTGAGCTGATCTCTTTCTTCATAGGTAATTACCATTTTTCTTGTGGAGAAGGCACATATGCCTCCTACACTCCTTGGTTGCGCAAAGCCTCTATGAATGACATTAAATCTGCTGAACCGAACGTCTTTTCATAATCTATGAAAGTCATATAGAGAAGTTGATTGTACTCTACAGATTTCTCAGTGACCTAATTGATGATATGGGGGTCATCCATTGTAGAATATCTCTTCCTGAAGTGAGCCGATGGTAGTAAAGTGTGGCCCTGATTCCATTGAAAGTTATCCTTGTGAATATGTTATACCATGCTGAAAGTAAGCTAATGGCTCTATAATTCTTCAGTTCTGTAAGGTCTCCTTTCTTATGGATTAGTATAATGTTTGCATTCTTCCAGCTGTATGTTACACTTGAAGCCGTGAGGCACTGCGTACAAAGGGCCGCAAGGTTTTCAAATGTAATATCTCCTCCATCTTTGATTCAATCGACTGCTATTCCATCTTCTACTGCCGCTTTTCCCGGGACATGTCTTGCAAGGCCCTTCTAACTTCATCGCTAGTAATAGAAGAAGTCTGTGAACCCTGATCATCACTACTTCTAATGAAATTTGCGTGGCTGCTCTAGGTATTGTACAGTACATCATGCTTATCGCTACCCTGCTTATCTCTTGCTGCATACATCTTGTGTGGTCCTATGCCAAGTTTTCTTCTGATTAATTTCATCCTGTGGCCATTTTTTACTGCTTCCGCAATCTTTCCCGCGTTACAATGTCGAATGTTGTTTACTTTCTTCTCATTGCCAGCTTTGACAGTTCAGTTGATTCTTTCTGGTCTCTTGAGTTGACACTTTCATGCTTTGTCGTTTCTTTATTAGGTCCTTTGTTAATCCTTATATAATCTTCGAATATTATATTTTATGGCTTCAAGAGAAAGCTGGATAACCCATGACATCTTAATTTAAAAAATAAATATAGAAGACAACTCAAAAGAAAACTCTAACTGCCGTCTAAAACGGTACCGGTGATAACAACAACATACGACAACAGCGACACGACAACAATGACGGCATTGTGCGTATTTATGCAGCTTATACGCTTTTGCGAGTTAAGGCCCCTGTGTATAAAAAAAAATTCACATTTTCACTCATATTCCTCAGTGCGCGTAGCATCGATTACCCGCAGTTGACCTTTATCCTTTACGTTCTTATGTACCTTCCGCGCTGTCTACGATAATTATTATGTGCATTTGCAGTTCTCCAAGCAGCAAGAAAGATTCTAACAAGATAAGTTAAGGCATACTGAGCATAATCTAGCTAGCATTACGGAAAAATTGGGCGGAGCGAATATCTAGGGCGAACGGAGCAGCTTTGTGCGCGAATGCTACGCACTGTCTGCACGAGTTCCGGGATAGCCGAAATTGCACTCACCACTTATGTAGTAACTGTCCAGCCTGCCGGTCCGCGAGACGAAGCAGGCACGCGACGTTGGTGAATTAGCAGCGTGCCAGGTGTTGGAGAGGCGAATGGTGCAATCCCGGTCCGAGTTCCGCTACTTGACTCGGCGCCTGCGAAGAGGTCAGACAGTTCGAAGCGGCGGTGTGGGGGATCAGACAGGGAAGGAGGGAGGGGAGGGGTGGCGAAGAGGGTGTACGAATTTGCACGTGAGCTCGCTGTCACCTCGTGTTCAGGAAAAAGCACTTGTCAGCAGTTTTATCTCGGAGGGCAGCACCGTATCCGTCGTCGCCGAGAGCAAACAGAACTCGACGTGGGCCGCCTGCGGAGGAGGCGAGCGGAGCATTTTACTATGTATCGGAAATCCGATTGTTCTTTGCAAACTAGGGACAGTAGCAGGAGCAAACAGTTCGCAGAGAAAATAACAACGAGCGCTTATTGCGTGGTACTGACCAACGCTGCCATTACTCGCCATCCTGACCAGGAAGCGAGAGCTTCGGTACATCTACGGAGGATGCATTGTCGTGCGCGGAGATAACGTTATTGGATCACATGTTGAGCAACTGACGCGCATGTCAATTGCTACCCTGTGAAGGTTCTGTGAAATGTAGAGTATGAGATGAAAAGGCCGCTAAGCATCGAAGATGTGAAGCACTGGATATTAAATGAGCTGCAACAATGAGAGATTATGTGGTCCGCGACGTTTTCTTCATTACTCTTCAATGCGAGAAGAAGCGGACGCTCTTCGTAGGTAAGAAGGACCAATAAATGTCCACAAAGGGGGAGTGGGCAGTACAATTACCACTTCCTCGGTATTTATAAGCGAAGTGACTACTGAAATAAATGTGCTGTCCTCACAGTTTCCCCGCTTTAAGCCGTCGAGGCTGCATTGCTGAGACCACTATGGCCTGACGGTTATAAGTGCGAGAATGAGAGATGTCGGAGAGGGAGCCTCCCCCTCCCCCCCCCCCCCCCCCGATGAGGTCCTAATAGACTATAACTTAAGTAATAACGCTACTGTATGTGAAATTCTTAACAAAGCTACTGGGTATATCTTAAGTAATTGCACAGCCCCAGTATTCTGCTGTAGTCTCCCCACTTGACAGAGCACCTTTTACTCAATATTGTATATATGTACCGGGTATATGGGACATTTTGGCCACCTAACACGTGGCCTACATGTACTGCCATATGACGTGACGTGCAAAGGTATCCCACGCTGATATTTGTGTCCCGAGTTTTCATTTGCACCGGCAGCAAGGAGCGGAGATCTATATTACAAAGCATTTTGTGCGTAAGCACTGTTTGTGATTGGTCGGCCGCCTTCGTTAATAATGTGTCCAACATCGCGATTGGCTGACCTACACTTGCGAACAATTTTTGCGTAAGAACGTTTTTGAGATTACAAGCTCAGGTATGCATCATTTCATCTTTCCTGTACGAGAGACAGTGGCTACCTAGGGCGAGGATATTTACTGCCACATTGCAGGAACTTCCCCCCGGCTAGGATTTGAACCTGAGTCCACTGCGTGGAGGATAAGCATTCCATGGTGAAGTTAATCTCGAAGCCCACAAAACACCGCACAAATTGATTGACAGGTTGATTGACGGTGTCTCACGTCCCCAAAGCAAGAGACGCGATACAGCGGAGGCCTGCAGATTAATTTTTACTATAGCCGGGATTCCTTAGTGTGCACTTAAACCTAAGTACACGAGCGTTTTTATGCTTTGCCCCCATCGAAATGCGTTCGCCACGACCGGTAACCGAAGCCACGACTCCGTGCTAAGCAATAAATATAAAGTGCGTGAAAAAAGGTGGCGAAAAAAAGAGGACGCGCCACAAAAAGCTAACGTTCAAGAAATGGGTCATTTGAAACAGAGGAACGTACATGGGTAGTGCGGTTCACTGCTGTAGGAAGCAGTCAAATCTTCTGCTCTCACATTGCTGGCGCCCTAGCTGCGAGAGGCTGCCGAAGCAATGTCAGTGCACTACAAAGGTGTGTCGGAAGGAGTCAGAACTGCCAATCACAAGTCATCCGCAGCAAGTCTAAGCGATTGTGCTCGTGCCAGAGAGGACAATAATCTGGTCAAGCTCTCAACACAGTTTTTTTCATTTAACAGTGAACCGCTCTATACATACGCCACAACAAAGGCGGTGCCCTCCCTCTCCATCTCCACCTCTTCAAGTGCTTTATACGTGTTCATATGCAATACCAACAAGGTCGCACGTCAGCTTTTGTCTCGTACTAAGCAGGAGAGCGCCACAGCCACTGAACCACCGGTTTATACAGCGGTACTCGTTACTCTCCACCGGACATATCGGAGGCCTACGCCTGCTCTTAGGAGAAAGAGCTCAACAGTACCTCGACCTTGTTGCGCGATTTCGAGTTCTGGTTTCTGAACATGAAAAGGGAACAAGCGAAGTCATGGTGGAAGAAACTCGAGAAGCTACTGCCGATGAAGATGGGCCGTGCTAAATGTCTTTTGTTTATTTAGATCCAGACAACCTTTATAGCGGAACTTACGCGCAATGCTCACCTTGAAATGAAAGTGACAGTAAGAATCAGAACGATTGTTTTTATGTCCTTTCTAGAGAGCTAGGCCTAATTGAGTTGGTTACTGCAGACGCGAGACTCAGGCGGCCAAAACTTTATGGCAGTGTTGGCCGGCTTCCTCTGGGGTACCATTCTCTGCATCGTCACGTTCCGCAATAATGTCATACTCGCAATCTAATTGCGCCCTCTGTTTGACCGAGAGAGAGAGAGAGAGATGCAAATGAGAGAAAGGCAGGGAGGTTAACCAGACTTAAAACCTCCGGTTTGCTACCCTGCACTAGGGGAAGGGAAAGGGGAAGTAAAGACGGAAAGAAGAGCGTGACAAAAATAAAAGCGTGAGAAAAAAAAATATGAAAAGGGATGAGATGGGGTCCTTATAGTCTTTCTAATAGGCCACTGTCACGTAGAAAAGTCAACAAAGCCTTGACCGACTTTTGCTGCGACGACAGGTCACGTCGGCATTCCAAAACTGACTGTTCTGAAAGTGGCCTGTCGTCAAGGCGTGCCAACGTGGTCGCTAGTGACAGCCGGTGCGCGCTGTATTGAGGACAGTGGCAGAGCACGTGTTCGATGGTCTCCTCGCCGCCGCAGTGTCTGCAAGCCGCGCTGTCGTCCATACCGACTCGGAAGGCGAAGGATCTTGTGTAGGCGACACCAAGCCACAGTCGGCAAAGTACTGCTGTTTCTAGTCGAGAGAGTCCAGATGGGGGTCGAAGTCGAAGGGATGGGTCCAGTCGGTGTAGACGTGTATGCTGTAAGCTTGGTGTGTTCCATAAAGTTTTGATGGATTCATTTGCAAGCACACGAATTTTCGTTGCAGCGTCTGTTCTTGAGAAGGGAATGGAGTCTTGCAAGCCCTCCTCATGTGCAGATCGTGCTGCTGCGTCGGCAAGTTCATTGCCCATTATGCCACAGTGGCTTGAAATCCACTGCAACGTGATGTCGTGTCCTTGCTCGACGAGGTGGTGAAGCAGCAGTCTGATTTCGAGACGCTCACTACGGTCTCTCTGACAGCCTGCAAAGGTCGCCATTACCGAATTTGACAGTATGCGGAATTTGACCTCCGGCCGGCACCGCAACCGCCTTCGCACGTTCGAAACACTGTTTCTCGTATACGCATTTTTTTCCCTAATGGCCTTGACGTAACCGAAGGGATTACGATATGTGAACACGTCCTTATACCTCACTGCTTTACGGGGGCTCTGAAAAATTACAGACGAGTCTTGCGGAAAATATTTGGCTTCTAACGCTTCTGTAGACGTGATGCATGGACAGTTTGCCGTAGAGATATTCTTGCGCTCACTCAAGAGGAGAAACAGAGTGTACATGGGCGTGGGCATACTCATAGAAGCTATCAACCTCAGCCACACGCACCGATACACACACAAAAAAAGCACTCCGCCTATCTAGAGACGTCGTTGTTGCTCCATGATAAGATACGTGCCACTGCCATGAAGCTTGGACAGCTCCAATGCAGTAATAAAATATAATAGGGCGTGGAAAGAAACCTACAAACATAATTCATTTGCGTAAATCTAAGCAACTGCAAAACAAGAAAGAAGCGCCTAGATGATGAGAAGGGCGTGTCTAGAAGGGCCGACAGCGACACAAGTTTCAGAAACATCTAAGCGTTAAAAAAAAGGAAAGCGGACGGGAGGTAAGACACGCAAGCGTCACTTCACGTCAAAGTACAGTGAAAAATCTGCCCAGCGGCGACGAAAGTTTCCTATTCGATTTAAGACAGTGCGCAAGCGCTAGAGAAATAAAAAGGTCGGTTATTTAGTTTCCTTTAAAGCCAAAGGCGAAGAAGCCAGACAGCGGAACACAGAATGTTTCCTTACTGGTGCAGCGAAATTTGAAATTTCCGCACTGATTATTATGACAGTCCTGTTGCATACATATAGACAACGGCGCTTAGGATAACACCAAGCCGCCGTGGTAAAACGTAGGTTCAATTCGTATTAGATAACTAGAATTTCGGAGCTTTTGCACGAGCCGAGCCGTGGCACACAAACTCATGTTCCCTGACTGCGATGGTCACTGTACGCGTAACTTATAGCTCTGCTCACACTGTTAGTCGCAGATGCTTGAGGGCATCGCTACGTGCCACAAGTGTCTGGCGAGCGCCGACGGCTGCGTCCCAAGACGGGAAAGACAACAGGCAGATAAAAGCTACAAAGGTCCATTCGAACGAAAGCCCTGAGGGCTTTCCTGAAATGTGGTAGGTGGCTTGACGACAGCAAGAACTACAACTACGACGGAACGATGGCTATGACGGATCTACAGACACACGACGGCTCGTATCGTCCATCTTGGACCCTCGATGTAATCATAAAGTGGAGACAAAGATAGATAGATAGATAGATAGATAGATAGATAGATAGATAGATAGATAGATAGATAGATAGATAGATAGATAGATAGATAGATAGATAGATAGATAGATAGATAGATAGATAGATAGATAGATTACCAGGTTGGCTGTGTCAAGGGCAACAGAAATAAAGGTCTTTCGGGCTATATATCGCTATTCGTTCGGATAAGCTGGATTGTTTGAAGAGGCGGGGACCACATATTTGTAAGACAAACTGCAGAGTGATATTAGTTACTTAACCAAAAATATCTAATTAAATTTGCAATTCGTCAGTTTAGAGCACAAATGTGCCACTTGTAGAATTTAAGCCCAGCAATGAAGATATAATAGCCACTCAGCAGAAATTGTGCGCTCAGTTTCGAGAAAGGCGTTCTCGAAACTGTGAGGGAACGCGTTAATGTCTTATTTAACAGTTATCAGCCCACAAAATTTCGTGTTTCTACCAGTCCTTCATCCTGTCCCCCCCTTTCCCTCCCCTCACCCCCACACACACATTTACTTGGCTTAACAATTAACACGTCGTTTGTCGTAATACTGAGGTTTACAGTTATCAGAACTGCAACCGTACGAATTAAGTTAAACGTATTCGTCTGAAAAGTGCCTCCTAAAGTCGCCTAATATAAGACGTTAGATTTTTCACAAGCCGAAAGACGCAGCTGAGACAAATACGTGTACTCTCCATCATTCCTATTGTGGCGGAAGTCCCGTAGTGGCGAAGTGCCCTCCATAACGTCTATTCTGGTTCGAGCCCTGTTGTGATGAAGAACTATCCATAATTGCTATGTTGGTTGGAGCACCATAGTGGAGACATAGTATTCATAATTTCTATGCTGACTGAAGTTTCGTTTATAGTGGCGAAGTAACATCGTGCAGGAAGATTGAAAATTGGACTTGTTGGTATGGATCTAGGAGGGGGGGGGGAGGCTTTTTCGTGCTCTGTTGTGTTTCAGCGTGGAGAAGCACGCAGAGCATGAGCTTATCTTGAACATTCTCAGTATGAAACTCTGTCGCCGATATCGACAAGATAGGCGTTCACTCTGGCTCGGTAGATAATGCATCAGCTCGAAAAGGAGATGTATCGACCAACTGATTTCAATGGCTTTCGTGCTTGCGTAAACAGCACGGCACAATGAAGAGTAGCTAATTGTCACTGTACACGTAGCAGCTTGCCCACGCGATAGTGAACGCGAAAATGCCTTCTTATATTGAAGATGGCGAACCGAAATAATTTATTGCAAGGAGCACAAATTTAGTGAGAACGTTCAGCAGGTGATACGCGCTCGAATGATACCGGCTAATGACAACAAAAAAGCTTTTGTCTTTGTTTTATTTTGCTCTACGAAAATTTATTCTCCCGAGCACATATGCGAAATGCGCCGCTATGAAATAGGGGTAGTTCTTATATTTGCTCTTTTATTATTCTATTGGCAGGATTTAAAGTACTGTTTTCTCTTCCAGGCGTTTCAAGTGTGATAACTAAAGCTAACTGGAGCGTTCGATTAGATGGAAATTGTGTGGTTCCATTCCTTGGCGAACTGGGGCCAAAGTCACGAAGATTTTTGTTCGTAAGTGTGTTTTGCCAATGGCCGGTCGTCTTCGCGGGTAATATAGAGCAAGATTCAAAGCTCAGCTTTTTGGCATGGATTCGTGCTTTTTGATGCTATTTTGTTCTTAAGCCTAGCGAAGCATGCAAAACGTGAGATGTATATTTAACATTATCAGTATGGAAGTCTCTATCGCCTATCACAACACACGCTGAGCTACCTGCGCGAAATGTACAGTTTGATCCACCAGGAATAAAAACGATCGCATGTCAGGAGTACGTTAACTTGCCCTAAACTTTAGCATGATTCTGCTCTATGCGCATTAATTTCAAGCATGCCTAATTAACGCACTAGAAGCAGTACAAAATCGGGCCGTGCGGTTTATCAGTACTTACATAACTAAATGTTACTAATTTATCCTAGCTTATTTCTCTCCAATTACTCGGGCATTCTTTTGTATTTGTCGTAGTACTTTGTTAAAGCCACCGCCTTATGTAACGTCTTCGGGCACCCTCGAAGGCTATACTAAATGAAATCAACGCCAAACATCACGATCGTCTTGCAGCTGCTCTTACGGCAGGAACTTTCTGCATATACCAGTGCTGTTTACAGAACCTGCCATACGTAAATATGCCACTCTCTCGCGCGCGAGGCCACTCACGAAACACTGTGAGGCTTCCTCGAACGGCTGGGCCTGGCCACCCGCCTGTTCAACGTTTAACAGTTTCTCTGTTTGGCACCGGAAGAAAAACTGACTCGAGCAAGTCCCTCGTCAAGTGAACTATCGACAAAGGTTGAACAAGTTGACTCGTTTTATATGTGTAAACAGTTCCTTCCTTTACTGTAAACACTCTGCTATCCTCTCTCCTTGTTCTTTTACTCCCCTGCCCTATCGACCAGCAGCAGACCCGGCTGCATACAGGTGTCACCGGACTGCTCTAGACGCTTGCACTGCGGTGAGCAGCGATTTCCATTCCGGCTGTTTCTTTGAGATTTGATTTACTTACATTATTGTACAACCAATCGCCACTACAATTAATGGTGATTAAGAATTTTAAATTGTCGACCAAACGGCTGAATTAATCTAAGAAAACGACGAATGCTTCTTGTAGAATGTCTGCCCTACTATTGATATTCATTTCTGCTTACGAATAGACCGTCTACTCAAACAGCATTACACTGCGCAAAGGCGCGCCGAGGCGCTCACGGGAGGATAGTTGGCTGGTTGAAACTGCGTGTAATGCGCAACTCACAAGGATTGTAGGTCGTGAATTGTAGGGTAGGAGAAACGATATTAAAGTGATGTTTGTTTATTTAAGGAGGAAATATGAAATGAACACAATTAGTGCGCTATTTGTAATGAAAATCGAGGAGCGTACTTCTCTGATTTTTGTTATTGTGAATGTTAAGAAATACACGATGTAAAGGATGCAATAACACTGTCAGTTACTAATGCCAAGAAAAAAAAATCAGTAAGAGAGACCCTTTGTATCAGCTATATGAAAGTGAATATGCCATCCCAAACTTTTCTCTATCCGCCACGGCAGCTTAGTGGCTATAGCGTTGCTCTGCTCAACTCGAGGTCGCGGGTTCAATCCCGCCCACGGCGGCCGCATTCCGATGGCAGTGGAATGCAGAAACGCTCATGTACTTGTACCTTTATGTGAACGTCAAAGAACCACAGGTGGAACAAATTAATCTGGAGCCCTCTGCACCACGGCGTCTCTCAAAGCCCCAGAGTTGCTTTTGCCAGTTCAACCGCAGGAATGAACCAAGTCACGATTGGTGTCTATCTAGAACATTAGTGGCTCTTCTCAGTGTCGCCCTCAAAGATTTGTAAGCAAAATAACTGTTGGAAATGAAAGCCATAAGCCATGGAGATATTGTTTTAACTCTTTTTGAACCGAAGTTATACTACATAACGCAATTTGCAACCACCAAACATGACTTCATTAACTGTGGCAGCGTTTATGTTCGTCTGCTATTACGTTTTCCTTCTCGTCGTTGAAAGGTCAATAGGTAAGATTGCTAAAGGTAAGGAATATGCTACTTTATATGTTCAATATACTTATTGTTTTTGAAAACGTTCTGATAGCTTCACGCCGCCTATTATTAACCGACTGAGTAGTTTGAGAGCTGCCAAAAGGGACATTCTTGTTTCTTGTGCCGGAATCCTTTATTACTAATCTGTCTTCCCTCGGAGAGTTCCGAAACAACTGGGGAAAATGTATCCCCGCCGAAGCCCTTACGTCTAATTCGTTCGCAAAAGCAAGTGCCAAGTAACCGTACCGCTGGACTTGTCATTCGCGAAGACGGCCGGTCAATGGCAACGACAACTCCCGAATGAAAAGCTTTGTGAATTCGTCTCCTGATATCCAGCATGCCGTGTAAAGCGAAGATTCAGAATCATCCATGGAATTGAGAATGGCGAATAGATGTTCAAGTACGAAATACCAACATGTTGGCTTCAAGTTTCGCGTGGGCGAACCGAGTATATTTACCACGACGCTTAACTTTGGTAAACGGTCAAGGGCACCGGGGAACGCGTGCAGGAAGTGACATGAAAGGGTGCGCCGACAGGGTACTCAAGTGTTGGGTAACAAAGCACGCGAAAAATAGCCGCCAGATAAAAGCTCGCAGAGATATGAGTGAGCAAACACTCGCCACGCAAAAGGATTTTCACATTATCCACGTGATGGTAAATGTGCACTTTAAACGCGACACATATGAAGCACAATGACGCGCGTTTGATTTTCCAAACGTAATTGACGACCGTGTGACGTCCTTTTCAAGCTAACCCGTGGTTGGGCGCACGTTCTTTTCCAGAGTACATGAACTCGTATACCAACTAGCTCAGTATACCCTGCTGTAGTAGTGTTTATTGCTTAACTAGTTGATACATATTTCTAAATTTAATACATAACAGAGCCAGGAAACGGGACAAGAATTCGAGGCTGACAAAAACCGTGTCCTGGCACTGCTTTTGTTTAATTTATAGATACTGTATATACATTAGCATACTTTACATTGTTGCAGGGACAAGCCATGACAAATGAGCCGTTGAGGATTTGCATTCTTGTTTTTTTCTTTCTTTGTGAGGTTGACATTGGGACTGCTCGTCATTCAGAACATCAACAAGACGACGACGTCGTTATATCCTCACTTTCGGTTTCGAAGTGCTTTGATAATTAGAGCCACTCCGCGCCCAACGTTGTAAGTGTACTCTGCCAGGTTCCCTTTCCCCCTGCTGAAATAAACGCTGAAAACTTCATGAAGTGAAGATGAACTATCATGCGTGGGGAAGCTGGAGTTGTGTTTGCAAGTTTTTGTTTTGATGAGCAAAGCCTGTCCTCTTTAGGAGCGATAGAAATTTCAATGACGAGCTTCGCTCGTCCTTGGTAGAGAAAGGGTTAACATTGCAATGGGAAAGCCAGCGCTTTGAGACGCTTGGCACTTGAGTGGTATCGCATGGCAAAAATTTAACGGTAAAATTCAGGACGCGAGCTCTTCCAAGTTGACGGCGAAAAATCAAACGTTTACGCCTGAAAAAGAAGCCTATGAAATCGAGACCAAATTAATTCGAAGTTGGATTCGCTGAACGCACTTTCTACAGTGCCAGGGGGAGAAAGCTTGCTGCGGCTGAGAGGCTATGCTTACTGAAGTCTTCTTTGTGGCATCGGAAATTTTCGACTTAGAACTGACTTTCGTACCAGCATTCGGTAGCTCACCCGAAACTATGGAAATTTTAGAATAACTAATTCAGATTGTTGATAAAGGTGCTTGAAATGCTTGAAACTACAATGCTTGAAAGCTAATCACATTAACTGCGGCAGTCATGGTGATATGGGTTCTATCGTGCTTTTAACGTATGTATTTATGTCTTTATTTAGTGTTACACGAATGAACCTAATAATTTCCGGCGAAGGCTTAAAACTACAGAGGGTCCCTTACTACCGTGTGCCTCATAATAATACTGTCATTTCCGCGCGTAAAACCACATAATTTATTTACCATACGTTCCTGCTTTTAAAAATTCATACGGACGCTGCGGATAGTATATATCGCTGTATACTAAAAAGTCGCGAAATGGGAGTAAACCGCTTGACCAGCATCGCATTCCCGGTTTTTTTTTTCATATTACGCGTACCAGTCGGGTTGAAAATTCACTCCTCTGCTGAGCGTGTTTTTGCATGTGAAAATGAGAGTGTTTTTTTTTTTCATCCGTGTGAAGGTTGTTGGGGAGGACGGTCGGATTATTTTTTTACTCCCTTCACGAAGTTTTTGCGGCTATTCCTGAGAATTATTCGTGGGGGCCCACTGATTATGTCGTGCTTTCGAAAACGTGTCGCCTCATCTTGAATCGGCGGAAAGATATTTCCTCGTATATATAGCGTAGGAAACAAAGACGTCAAAACGTCGCGATGACTTGCTAATGCTTGCATGCACGCATAAACAAACAAATACGGTCATGCTCTACACTTAGCTTTTACTCCGCCAACTGACAATTATAAATTCCTTAGTTGTGCACTCAGAAAGGACTTACGGGGTCCGTCCTGCTGTACGCACTTCTCTTCGACCCCCGCCAAAGTGAACACAGCAATATTTTGGCCGATGCGACGAGACGGGGCATTTTCCGATAGGGTGGCCATGTCTGTCGCCGAGTATAGACTTAACTAAAGGGGACAGAGCTTGTGGTATGCTTGCGCAGTATAATGGTAGCACATAATCACGTGATATTGAGCAAGGTTTTAGATCACGTGGTTGTAAGCTCCCTATGGATGGTTTCTGTTCACGCGATCTAAGTCTTCGCACGTCCTAAAGTCGGCTAATGACATCTTTGTACTACGTTTCGTAGAGGTGCTAGTAAAACGATGCAATGTAGCGCATTTTACTCGAGCATGCGTGAGTAAGTGTTTAGTAGAAGGCAGTTTTCAAAGCTCATGAGCGGCCAAAAACCCAATCTCGGCTAATTCCTGCTAACAGGCACGGGAAGCGTGACAAAGCTAGGCCTTATAAGGCCCAGCTTGGCCAAGGGGTCCTTCCAGAAAATGTTTTCTTCAAACTGCAAAGGACAGCGCCTAATACTCACAGTTTCTTCGCGGATCAAGATATCGCCGGCTGCTTGTAGAATTGGCGTGCAAAGACTGCACGTAAAATAAGAACAATAAAGTTTGCAGATTTGTACGCTCACGTCGTAGCCGAATATCACTTACGCCCTTGCAATTGCAGAGCTTGGTTGCTCAAAGAATATCGTTAGTGATGCCGACTACAGGCGATTTTAATTAGTAACGTGTACAAGTGTTTACAATATGCCGCTGTTTGTTTTCCATCGGAATACTGCTGTTATCAAGTCATCCCTCGGCACAAGACGCCTCTACTGTACTCTAAATTTCTTGAATTTTGTTGCTTGTTCTGCAGCAAGAAAAACTTCTCTAATCAAATAGCACACGTGACGCTAATAATGTTGTACGTTATTCCAATCTACGCGAGTACTAGTGATTAATACAGCATGTATGGCGAGGTATGTACTGATTGTTTCAACTAATCTTTTATTTGATGGGATCGGCTCTTTGGCATAACTCGAAGGAAGCTTAAAAAGCGGAAGTACTTGAATGGTTATTTCAGACACGACGACCGGTGATTATGATCGGTACCACATCGTACTTCCGGAGATTGCTTGTCTTTTCTGTACACAAGTTCAGCAAATAAGGAGCGAGATAGTTAGGTTACACTTCCAGCTGTGTTTCTCGTACTTCTTCCTCCCTCTCTTACCCAATAAAATCGATGTGCACCCCTCCCCCCCATAACGCTTTAACTATCTCTCTCTCTCGTTCTTCTCCATCATTAGCATGTTACATCTTTCCACCACTTCCAGCAAATGTTAGATTTCTGCATAGCTTAATTGTACAGGAAAAAAAAGCGGTATGCACGTAACAATATCTTTATACCTGTACTTTACTCGTCGCTGTATAAGCAATAAGCCAAAGCTTGAAAGTATTGGATCTAGTGTACAGCGCGAATCTGTTGGGGCTCATGTATAACGTGGAAGACACGCGGCATCATTAGAGCGCAGAGGAAAAAGGTGGTCCCGGGCAGGACAAGGCAACAGAATGGGCACTTACAAAATTTCGATCGTTTAAATGCATTGTTGGACGTCATATTCGTGCCACGTCTACATAGACAAAGAATGGGCGCATTCTCATAATTGCGCGCATTTTTTCGCGCTATTTGTCAAGAACGGATGCGGAATCACGAACGTGTATGCGGTACGTGTCACTTGGATTTATAAGGGTCGTTCGAAACGTGATATTATCGAATCGAATTAGAATGTTCGCGAAAAACGGCTCCTGAATATTGTACTGAATATCGTATATTCGCTTTCTTTCTAAACAAAGCGAAAGGTAAAGTTATGCAAAATAGAAGTGAGGCGTGTAGACAGGACACAAGAGTAGAGAAGTGGACAACACGAACGCCGACTATCAACTGAAGGGGGCACTGAGGCGAAAAAAGAAAGAAGGCACAAAACTCATCTGCGCATGCTCAGGAATGGTAACACCACGTGTCAATCGGGTAAACGTGCCGGCCTACGTGAGGTACTGTTAAGGTACTGTTAAGTACCTCACGTAAGTACCTCAGGTACTGTTAAGGTACTTAATCTCTTCCTTATGTAAAGTAATCGAAGGCTGACTCACGCACGCACTTCCAACATTATAGATATGCCATGCCTCTACCATAAGACGCGTATCTTCATTCTTATGCCTGTAGAATATCGCGCATTCATCTAACTCTGGCGTGCAGTTACAATCTCGGCAATGAAGCGAAAGATTAGAAGGCGATCCACCGGTTAACGACCTTTTATGCTCCATTAGCCTCTGATTGATACACCGTCCCGTTTGCCCTACGTAGAACTGGCCACAGCTAAGGGGAATTTTATAAACCACACCCATACGACAGTCAGTAAAACAGTTGTTCTTATTGTGCTTCACTGGACAAATATCTGTTCGTTTTTTGCCTTTTACCCGCTCCTTTTTATTCTGTACGGCAGCGCATATCTTACCTAGCTTATTGGGAGCAGTGAAAGCAACATTAACATCATATCTACTAGCAACTTTTTTAAGCCTGTGCGACACTGAATGAATATACGGAATAGCCACTACTCTTTTTTTGCTATTACTGCTTTCTGTAATCACGTCCGTCCCTCTCGAAACCGACTTCTTTAGGCGCTCAGCCACAGTGGCCACCGCTACACTAGGATACCCTGCTTCTAATAGACGCCGGACCTGCGCATTAATACTGGCGCTCATTTTGTGCATGCACGATCTGGTGAGGGAAGACTTAAGGAACGACATGGCAATTCCGTTTTTTACTAATTTAGAATGCTTGGATTGAAAGTTTAGCAACGGCTTCGAAGATCTTGGGGAGTACTGCCAACAAACATGATTTTGTTCGAAGATCAAGGAAATGTCAAGAAACTGAATTACGCGTCGCTGAGGAAATTTCTTGGTAAACTTTAATCCTCCCCCATAAAGTTTAAATTGCTCACTTACTGAGGTAGCAGCGGAATCGAATTCTTCCCTATTACAGAAAATCAGGTAATCATCAACGTAACGAAATATCTTGATAACACTATCACCTAAGGCTTTCGCTAAGCAGTTGTCAACCTTACTCAGGTAAACGTTGCTAAGAATAGGGGCAACATTTGAGCCAATACAAATGCCTGATTTCTGCAGAAAAACGCCATCTCTCCACCCAATCAGCGTCGACTTCAAGTACATTGAAAGAATTTCTAGAAAAGCTCCCGTGGAAACACCGCATCTGTCAATAAAAGCCGACTCTTGCACTTGTTCTTTAATGCACTCATTTACGGAATTTAGCAACCCGTCATGCGGCAAAGCATAATACAGGTCTTCGGTATCCATACTAAAAGCTGTACAATGACCCGGATTTTCCTCTCTCAAATGCTGAACTAGTGCCTGAGAATTACGTAAACAAAAGGCGTCTGAAAAAACTAGTGAAGCTAAGCAGTGCTGTAGGTAACTAGCGACACAGACCTGACACTCTGACACTATAGCACGAAAAGGAATTTCTTGTTTATGGGTCTCGGCCGAGAAAAACAGTTCTAAGGTGAGGGATTTAGCTTTCTTGACAATACAGACAACCCTATCAAGATTATATCTTGACCAGAGGTCAACCGCACGTTGCTTAACTGCCGAAGGCTTGAGTTTTACTGGCTGTAAATTCTTTTCTATGGTTGAAATCGCTTTTTCTGAAAACGTGTCATCTGGCATAATTACGAAGTAACCTTCCTTGTCAGATATTACTGGTCTAAGTTTATGCTCCACAAGGTAATCAACTAACGGTCGGACAGGGTCAGGCGTCTTAAAATGAGAATCTGATTGTTTAATGCTACCAATGCAATCCGAAATACAGCGTGAGCGTTCTTCTTCCGGGACGAGCCTGGTTATGCAGCGCGGTATGCTTAAAACGTCAACGGGTTTTACGTTAGGCTTAAAACAGTGCTTAGGACCTAAAGCAAGGGTTCTTCTATGGTTATCACTCACGATGGCATCTCCAAGAACCAGTACCTTATTTGACGCTGAATTATTAGAAAGGTGTTTCCTCTTACTTTGTTGAAGCTCCGGAAGTTTCATCCTCCATAGGAAGTCCGCATGTTGCACGGCTAACTTATTCCAATTGGCGTAGGGGCGGTTCCAATGGCGACCGTCTCCCAGGGCCGCGCAACGGACCCTTAGACACTCCTGGTAGAACCTAACTTGGCGCCAAGATTCAGCGGAAAGAATAGCTCCAATCCTTCTGGCATGCCCAGTTGATGGTTGAAGAGTCAGCCTTCGATTACTTTACATAAGGAAGAGATTAAGTACCTTAACAGTTATCCCTCACGTAGGCCGGCACGTTAACCCGATTGACACGTGGTGTTACCATTCCTGAGCATGCGCAGATGAGTTTTGTGCCTTCTTTCTTTTTTTGCCTCAGTGCCCCCTTCAGTTGATAGTCGGCGTTCGTGTTGTCCACTTCTCTACTCTTGTGTCCTGTCGGCACGCCTCACTTCTATTTTGCATAATGAATACTTACCAACTAGCTCAGCTTTCTGTCGTTCTAAGAAAAGTAAAGTTTGCGCGAAGCCTGCCCGGTTACAAAAGGGGATTAAAACACACGTTTCACAGCTGACGTCAAGCTAAAGCTCGCTGTTGAGTAAGCATTCTGCGATATGTGTATATTTTGTTCGCTCGGTGAACGGCGCGCATGAGTTGGGCGCCCAGTATCGGCCCCTTCGACTTTTCTTGGGGAAGGCTGCGCAGCAACGGTGACAACGTATGGCGAGGAGATTGTGTAAGCGAGAACTGCAACGACGTTAAGCATTGGCGCACGTTACAAACTCTCTGCGCTACCGTAAGTTTCGTGCAGCAGGGTGCGTGCAGACGCCGCGAAACTGGAACCGATGGGGTCGACCATAGGTTCACGTACAAAAGCGGGAAGTTCAGTTACACCGCGTGCACTCGACCTCGAGAGGAGAGCTCGAGTGCTGTCATCCAATTACACGTGCTGCTGCGTGTTTCCCCGATAGGAGCTCGCGAAACGGAGCCATTCGTTCTTCCATTAGCGAAGCGCGTGTAATCAGTGCTGCCTCTGCCAGATGCACCGCGAGTAACTGGATAGTCGTATTGCTCGTGCATAGCACGATGTTCCTCGGGAGTCCTATATATGCGTTTCCTAACCAGAGTATAGTGCTGCAACAACAGTGCAGTCAGTCGCTAGGCTGGTTGCTTTGTATATAAAAGGTTAGCGTCGCCGCGGTAGCTTGCTCAACAGTAATCTTTACCGGGAAACGTATGTGGAGAGTGCTGCGTGCTTGAAATTGTTGCCAGGATCGCCTTGTGATCAACGATGCCATTTGGGTGCGTGTTTTGAGCTTGTTCTTTATTGAGACGAATGCTGTACTGCATGTTGTACGCGTGATACCAAAAAATATATGCCTTTTTCTCTTGAATTGTCGAAGGGTCTTTCTTTCCGTGAGGAAGCGCCTCGAAATATACGGACCAATTAGAGGCTAAGCGCTTCGCTGTATAACACAGAAAGCGGGTACGAATGGGAAGACCACCCTGGTGTTACCTCATCAGCTTACCCTGAGGTCATGGATTTTGATATTTTGATATATATATATATATATATATATATATATATATATATATATATATATATATATATATATATATATATATATATATATATATATATATATATATATATATATATTGATATATACCGCTTTTCGGTAATGGGAATCTAGGAGTCACTTTGGAATGTTTCTGGAACCTTTCTGAAGGAAAAACAGCCCGTGTACGAGAAAATGGTTTCTCTTTATTTATACGATATACCCGGGCGATTCGAAGAACCGTATTCTCTCGGCGGCAGTTTCTACAGCAGTAATGTAACGCAGAACGTGACTCGGGGCCCTGACGAGGCAGCAATGCAATTCAAAAAGAATTAGGAACGCAGGAAGTATCCAATCTTTAGTTTGCCATCAATTTGTTTTTTGTATGGTCACATAATACCTCGATCACCGCATCTTTCATCACAGTCGTAAAAAATTCGTTTTTATGAATTATGAATTTTGTGAGTCTAAAGAGCGATTGATAACTCAGGTCAGGTCATACGATGTTCTGGGGAAATAGGTTTGCCGCTCTTACCGCCTATACGGGTAATTTTTGTGCGGGATATTGCTTATAATGCACCGGGGCTTACGAGGAAATGACATCGAGGGAGTTAGACGGCATTGATGTTCAGGAATGTTGCAGTACTTGAAAACATATTTAAGCTTTTCTTTTATAAGAAGGACGAATAAATGCCCACGTACCGAATTTTTGGTGTGCGTTGATGACTCCGTGCTTCATAGCTGAAGGAATGGCAGCCTTTGATCAATGTTTCATCAAAGAGGTACTCGTATGAAGTAGCATGCTCGGTTTGTCGCCAGGCAAACTTCTCTAAGAATCATGAAAGGGTTTCTCTCTCCCTCCAATGCGAGAGGTGTTGCGTCGGAGCTCATATCTTTATCGTCTTTCGAGGTCACATATTTGGCCCCGCCTAACAAAATAGTCGATGGAAACACAACGTTGTTAGTTTCGCAAATGCTTGCAAGAACACATACATTCAGCACGGTGGGCGGCTGTCATGGTCCTGGAGCCTACAGCATATCCTGCGATAAAAAAAAAGAGAATAATGCGAAAATTATCGATCTGGTGAAGGTGACAGACACACCATGCAGATACTCATCGTCATTGTGGTCCGAAGTACTTATAACCCGATAACATACAAATTGGACTGGGGCCACATAAATGAAATGTTTATTCGTTGTTGACTCGGTTTCATTTATTAACTATTTGGCAGCTTCTCTTAGCAACAAGCGGAGTAGAGAGCATTTTATTTTACCCCAAAAGTACATCTACATACGGACTCGTAAGTAGCGGGGATTGTCGGGAAAAAAGCTCCGTAAGAGCAGCTTTGCCAGCCTCACCTCTCGTAAAAATCTGACCCGCCCAACAACATAGCGACATACATGAAATACATATTACATGTAAAAACAATACAATATTTGGATTACGGTATATATTGGGTGCAGTATGTTTCTGGTTTCTCCCCAACGTTAAGTTGTTGAATGAATCAAGGATGATGCCATGTAAAGAGAAACCTCTCAGCTATGCAGAAGCTAGCTACCAAACATGAGGCAGTCAGTTGTTTAGAAAAAAGTATTTCAGGAGACGATACGAATACTGAGTCACAATCACAGCACCATTCCACCAGCAAGATAACATATGCAAAGTGCGAAGCACTGTATATACGGCACGTTTTCAATGTAGCGTCCGAGTCATCACTGACTAACATATAACATAGACCCACAGAAACGCACAGTTACACAAAATCGCCTCCAGATGAAAACAAAATCCCAAAAATTAAGACATGCCACATTCCTCACTATGACACAGACACTGCCTAATACAATCTTCTGTTCTTCACAAACATTTCTCAAGGAGTTCACGGATAGTTACTCTAAAGAAATAAAGAAAGAAAGAGAGAGAGAGAGGGAAAGGTTTCGAATATTTTTGCAATACCACACGACAAACACAAAATATATTTAAAAAAAAGTGCACACAAACACAAAATCGCACTCGAACAATGTACAAAACGCGTAAACCCTCGCAATTAACGAGGACTCAAGAGAAACACAGAAACGACAAGGCGGCGTGTTGACTAGCGACTGAGGCTTTGTTGATAGGAACAAAGCGGTAAACTACAGAGAAAGTTAATTTCACATGTGTTAGTAAATCACCTTTATAAAATGCCAGAAAACTCACTTTTGTCAAGCGAAGAGGTTTGTTAAGCCAGAAAAGACGCAAAACTGAGTGGAGGGTGGCGACGCCACCGTGAAGTCGCCACACTAGCCCGCTGCGACGTCATGGATTTTGGCGGCGACCGTTAGGGCCTAATTAATTGTTTATCGGTAAAAATGAACTGCATATCGCGTTCCTGAGTGAGCCAAACATCGAACATGGCAAGTTTCTGGTACTTTTACTGAGACAACGTGGCCTAAATACGAAAAACGAAGTACTTCGACATCGGCGACCTTACACTGACTTGCCAGCTCTGGGGTGCCGGTAAAAATTTCGAAAAAAAAAATTACCTTGAACTCTGTTTTCTTTTCTAATAATCAATATATTGTCGTGCAATAAAATAAAATTCAGTTTTCAAAAATACCTTATCAGTCTTACATTATTTATCGTTTAACATTATTGTCACTTCAAAGTCAACTGATTTCTCTTCGCCCATGCTCATCAATGTGACGTACAATAAATGCCTAACCTAACAACGACAATTCAGCTCCTATTAATAGAAAACTCCTTGCGATAGCGGTGAGTCATTAAACCCAGCCATTTGACTGTGCAGGGGGGGGGGGCACTGATGGCTGCTCACGCATACATTTCCACTTTCCTTGATATATAGTGCATCCATAGAAAGTACAAAAAGAGAGTGAAAAAGAAAAAAAATAGAGAGAGCGAAATGGGTGGGCGATACTAAACAGCACCAGCGCTCACTATCAACTGATGCATCTCAGGAAAAGGTCGAAGGAGAGTTGACGGTCTGCGCGTGCGCGAAAACAAACTTCAACAGGGGTTTCATAAATATAAGAAAAAAAATCAGCTGGTTTTTATCGGACCTAAACACCTCGTCGGCGTAGCGGTCCCGCCTGTTGCTTCTCCTGGCCTTTCGTCCAAGCTCCTCCCGAAGTACCATGGGAGAGCCATACCGCGCGGTTGCGCAACCATCACCAGTTAATTACGTGGTCGAACCCGTGTCGCCATTTTCCGATCCCCGTCGTCGTGGGCGAGAGCCTGTGCACATTGACCGGGCTCAAGCCGTATTACGATCCAGTCGCCTCTTCCTAGGTCGCCAGGATGGCTACACTTCAATTTCGGGGTGTATGTGAGGGAGAAGATCGGCCCGTTGAAAAGCCCCATTGCCATCGCGTGGCTCATAACCAGTTCGTTCGCTGGCTGCGCCCTACCTGCTCGTGCTGAGTTTGCCGCTGCTGCCCTACGAGCCGAATAAACTGCCTTTACACCAGCAACATACCCTCACCCTTCCTCAAGTTGACATATTTGTCACTAACGCAAAGCCACACCTCTGCTTGACAAAGAAAACCTCCTAGAGCTCACGCGCCAGGGCGTCTGTTTATATATAATATGTTTTACAGCGTGTGTGTGTGTGTGTGTGAAGTGACTTTAAAGAACATGGAAGAGATAAGCGCAGTGCCGTAACTGTCTCGCAGGAGGAAACCTCAAGCTGTTTATGCGCACTTTGTGCCGTCGTTGTCAGACTTCGCTAAAAAGCGGCCACGTAGCGGGATAGGAAAAGAAGAGCTCAACAGAGGGAAAGGGGTTAAAGTGACTCCATTCCCCCTCTGAGAATGCTCTCCTTACGCGAAACTTTTTCGGTTGTCACACGGTGCATTTTCTGATATCAAGCCAGATCGGATTCCACCCTGTTGCGAGAGGAACACATGTTACGCTGGCGGTTTGCAGCCAACGAACAATGCCCAGCGAATGAAATAGGATAGTAGGAGTGCGTGGCTGCTGACACTTCTCGAGCCAGCAGGAAGTGCCGGCAGTCGCGTCAATTGTCAAACCAATCCAAACAATCGTCAAAACGATTGCAGCACCCGTATCTCATCTTCAATGGTAGGCCTCGCGCCCAATATACGGAGCTTTGGATTAGTGATTCCGCACATTCCATTCCAGCTACAAGCACGGGAAGACTACAAGTAATGCGAACTTTTGAGGAAGAAGCTGCCTACAGTGAGCGTAAACGAGAGTTGGCTCGTGAACGGGCTCGTCGTCGTAGCGCCAACCCCGAGCTGCGCGTCAGAGTTGCCGAGTTTACACGGCATCGCAGGAGACCGATAATGAAGCGCGCGCCCTAGACGCGAAAACACATCGGTGTGTCGGAATGAAGAAC
Source organism: Dermacentor variabilis (assembly GCF_050947875.1). Taxonomy (NCBI): domain Eukaryota; kingdom Metazoa; phylum Arthropoda; class Arachnida; order Ixodida; family Ixodidae; genus Dermacentor; species Dermacentor variabilis. The sequence continues at coordinate 50,429,911 of NC_134571.1, read as the reverse complement.
CCTACAGGCAGATAGACAGATAGAGTGCTTGCGAAATTTGACTTGCATAGTGTAACACTCGGTGTAACTAACACAGCTTCGCTGTTCGTTCATCTTCACGCACTGGAAGGGACGGTGATTTTTCTACATAATATCTTTATTTCGATAACAATGGCACGTATCCGCAACTTCAGCAGTGCGTGAGCTCTAAAAAAACGAGGGAAATGAGCATTAGGGGTTGCTTTAAACTAGTTTTATGGAAGTGATCGATTGACGAGGTCTTCAGTTTTGACAAAAAAGCTGCTCAGTTTTTCTTTTTTCTTTTATTTTGAGCACCCTTGGTGACGTTTGTATTCACGCATCTGCAGGTATGTTTAGAAACGCACTTGAAGACGAACTTTTGTAATATACTTACCATTATTTTTTGCCTATGTGTATGATGTACCTTTCTCTATTGCAGCGTTTTCATCAGCATCATGATCAAAAAGTTAACAATGCATTTTGTAAATCTACTGTACATATTATGTTTTGCGAACTTTTTACAATTGTGTACCTCACATTTGCATTTGTATGTTTTGTACCTCTGTTTGTTATCATCGGATGTCAACTCAAAATTTGGAATTATTACTGCTGTTATTTATTTTGTTTGAGTTACTTTTACCGATGTTTACTTTGCATTCTCTTAGCCCCTCCCCTCTATAATGTACTATGTACCTTGAGGGTAAAATAAATGAAATGAAATGAACTCTCCTTTGACATTTTTTTGCGATGCATCAGCTGATAGTGAGATCTTGTGCTGTTTGGTCTCGTCCTTATCTTTCTTCGCTCTCTTTAAATCATGAGTTATCTAGCCCAACAAGAAGTATTGTTAATGCTTCTATTCTTTCTCTTGCTATTGCATCGTTGTGGCAGTGCAGTATCTGCGTTTAATCTAGCCGCGCCTGGCATGTACAGCTCCGACAGTGAGCCGTCAGATGCGAATGAATGACAGTTTTAAGATTATGAATGCGTTCGTTGAGATGTTTGCTAGGACAGATTCTTGTCTTAGCGATGTGCGTAAACGTATCAGGAGGAAAGAGCAATCTGATGCACATACACACACAGAAATTATCCAGAAGCTCCACTGTCTAAGTGGCCACTTGCTCATCTCCACGCGCATGAGACGCGACGTAAGTTGTTTATCTCGATTGACGAAGAAGTAGACGCTTCTCTAAATCTATGGTTTATTGGTTTTGTGCGTCCGTGCGTACGCCCTGCTTGGGCCACTAGCCACTTGGTATGTGCTCCTGGTCCTGATGGCATCGGGGATGTTGCATTGTCGTTATTCGAACTTGATGACCTTGCGCTTATCATGCCCTCGTCGTCGCGCCTTCTACCCCGACCCAGTCGCCTAAGCCGTCTAATAGCTTGGGCCAGTAGCTAAGGGCTTGTGGACATGATGTCGTCGTGGTCACTGCGTCGCCGTCATTACAGCTTTCTAATTCGACACTCGTTATGCCGTCCTCATCATGCCGTCGTCGTCATGCCATCACCGTCAAAGAATCATCATGGATTCATTGTCGCCTTGGTGATGCCGTCGTGGTAGTTCAATCGTCGTCATTCCAGCTTCGTGATCTGACTCTCGTAATGCTGTCGCCATCACGCGTTTCATTCTGATCCAATAGCTCAAGTTGTCTATTAGTATATGTCATTAGGTATGTGTTCGGGGCTGTGATGCCATCGTGGTCGTTGCGTAATAGTCATACCACCTTTGCCATCCGATTGTCGTCATGCCGTCGTCACACGCCGTCGTCGTCGCGCTGTCGTTTTATCACTGTCACAACTTCAGTAAACGTCATCCCGTTGTCGTCATACCGTCGTTATACCACCTTCGTCCTACCACCTTTGTCGTTCCATCGACGGCAATCTCTGTTCTTCATTGTATTTAATCATACCGTCGTCATTCGATCGTGATTATGCCGCCCTTTTCATGCCGTCATTGTCAATCGCTATCATGCCTCCAGTGTGAGAATGTCATCGTTAAACCACCGCGGTTGTGCTATCATGGTTACTCCAATTAGGTAATCTGTCTCTCGCCATGGCGACGTCGTCATGCCATTGCCCTCATACAGGTTTCGTGATAAAGTCATCCTCGCGCTATCGTCATCTCATTGTCCTCATGCCATTGTGGTGTCATCGTTGCCTCTGCATCGTCGTAATGCAGTCGTTGTCATACCATCGTCCCTGTGCTGTCGCGGTCCTTTCATCGACGTCCTTGTAACTTCGACATGCGACTATTGTCATGCGTTCGTGGTCGTACCGTTGTCGTCACGCTGTCACTTCATCATCGTCATCACTTCAGTATCTTCATCCAATTGTCGTTATTCCTTTGTCGTCATACCACCTTAGTCGATCCATTGACGTTATTCAAATTATTTGTCACTTATTCGTAATCATGCTGTCGTCCTTCCATCGTGATTATGTCGCCGTTGTCATGCCGTCATCGTCATACCGTCTTGGCTCTGCCATCGTCGTCATTTACGCTTCTTCATCCGGTTGTCACCATACCACCATCGTAACGCCATCGTCGTTAACTCATTGTCCTCATGCTGTCGTCGTCACGTTGTCGTCATTGTAACATCGTCCTAATTTGACAATCGACATCTCATTGTCGTCATAACGTCACCGTTATACGCTTTTGTAGTTCGATCGGTATCAGTCCTTCTTCGTCATTCCATCGTGACTGCAGTCGTTGTCATACAGAGGTCGCCATGCCTTCATGCTAATGAGCTGCCTTGATAACTTAGTGCCATAGCAAAGTGAAATCATATCGGAGTAAGGGGCATATAGCCGAAGTAGCGAAAGTCTCAGAATTCCCACTACGCGTGGTAAATAAACGTCACTTCAAGAATATGATCTGTACACTACATTGCTCGATTGCTAATCGCATTACCGTCGACAGTTAAAGTGAGATGAGTTCTGCTGCAATTATTTTCGTTGTCCTTTTATTTCTTTTCTTTAGAAGAATGTGGATGCACTCAAGGCTGTCTTCCCGAAAACAAAGGCAGGTCGGGCGGCTGGTCTTCCTGGACAGTTGCAGTGTCTCTACTTTCTTTAGTGTTCAACTCAAGCGTCATTGCTCTGGGGAAATACGCCGATATAAATTTCGCCAGTCCCAAAAAGCAACTTGACACATGGGAAAGAGCGCATGTTTAGGTGGTTCAGGAGCTGAAAAGTATTCTTTACTTTAGGAGAAATCTTTTTCTTTTTACCGGTAGCACAAGTGCACTTAAACCAAAAAGCTAAGTGAGGTGCGAAATGCAATGTTACTTTTATGCTGTTACTTCTAAGACGGAACTGCGAGTCCAATTACCTTTATGTGACAGCGTACGAAATACGATGAAACCTGTAAACAATGTCTGAATGCATGCGGAGGAAGCTTAGTGCTAAACGTGTGGAAGTAACAAGAAAGCGGTGGTAGAAATCAACCGAAGGTCGAGTTTTTATATACGTATGCTCATGTAAATGTATCGTACAATTAATAGATTTCATAAGTGTTTCATAAGTGTTCTGTCGTTCTAAGTGAGCTTAGAACAACAGAAAGCTGAGTTAGTTGGTAAGGATTCATAATACAAGGAAGGGGTAAGGCGTGCAGACACGGACACAAAAGAAGTACATAACACGAACGCCGGCTATCAACTGAAGGAAGCACTGAGGCGAAAGAAAAAAGGAAAGAAGACACAAAACTCACCTGCGCATGCTCTGGAATGGTAGAACCACTGGTCAATCGGGTACACGTGCCGGTCCATGTGAGAGGCAAGTGCTATGGCAGTTCCTCTCTTATGTAAGGTAATCGAAGGCTAACTCACGCACGCACTTCCACCATTATTTATATGCAATACCTCGACCATAAGACGCGTGTCTTCATTCCTATGCCTGTACAGTATCGCACATTCACCTAACTCAGGCGTGAAGTTACAATCTTGGCAGTCTTGGCAATGTAAGGAACGATTAGAAGAGGATCCACCGGTTAACGACCTTCTATGTTTCCTTAGCCTCTGATTGATAGAGCGCCCTGTTTGCCCTACGTATATATGGTCACAGCTAAACGGAACATCATATACCACACCCATACGACAGTCAGCAAAATTGTTGTTCTTGATGTGCTTCAGTGGACAAATATGTGTTCTTTTTTTGCCTTTCACCTGCTCCTTTTTTCTCTGCACGGCAGCGTATATCTTACCTAGCTTATTGGGAGCAGTGAAAACAACATTAAAACCATAACTATTTTTAAGCCTGTGCGATACTGAATGAATGTAAGGAATAGTAACTACTCTTTTATTGAGGTCACTACCGGCAGTAACCCCATCCGTCCCTTTTGAAATCGACTTCTTTAGGCGTTCAACCACAGTGGCCACTGCTACGCTAGCATGCTCTGATTCTAATAGGAGCCGGACCTATGCATTAAAACTGGAGCTCATTTTGTCCATGCACGATCTGGTGAGAAAAGACTTAAAGCACATGACAATTCAATTTTTACTACTTTGGAATGCTTAAATTGAAAGTTCAACAATGGCTTTGAAGATCTAGGGGATTACTGCCAACACACGTGATTTTGTTCGAAGACCAAGAAAATGTCTAGAAACTGTATTAGGCTTCTCTGAGGAAATTACTTGGTAAGCTTTAATCCTCTTCCATTCAGTTTAAATTGCTCACTTACTAAGGTAGCAGCGTTATCAGATTTCTCCCTATTGCAGAAAATCAGGTAATCATCACGTAACGAAATACCATAACACAATCGCCCTAAGCATTCTCTAAGCAGCTGTCAATCTTGCTCAGGTAAATATTACTAAAGATAGAGGCAACCTTTGAACCAATAAAAATTCCTGATTTCTGCAGAAACATGTCATGAGTTGAGTTGAGTTGAGTTGAGAGGTTGTAGGCTACTGGTGGGATTAGCCTTGCAGTTGCTGCTGGCAATTGCTCCACCGTAGCGAAACTTAAAATAAATAAATCCCATAAATCATACATTGACCTAGAGCAACGTTTGAACCAATAAATATTCTTTATTTCTGCAGAAACACGCCATCTCTCCACCCAACCAGTGTCCACATTAAGTACATTGAAAAAAATTTCTAGAAAAGCACCCGTGAAAACACCGCATCTATGTATAAAAGCCGATTCTTGGACTTGTTCTTTAACGCAGCCATTTACGGAGTTTAACAACCGGTCATGCGGAAAGAAGTAATAGAATTCTTCGATATCCACACTGAAAGCTGTACAAACCTCAGGATTTTTCTCTGTCAAAAACTAAACTAATGCCTGAGAATTGCGCAAGCTAAAGAAAACGTTCAGGTTCTCGCAGACGCCATAGTAAGTGATACCCAATGCAAAACCCTTGCTTTAGGTCCTAAGCACGGTTTTAAGCCTAACGTAAAACCCGTTGACGTTTTACGCTTACCGTGATGCATAGCCAGGCTTGTCCCTGAAGAACGCTCGCGCTGTATTTCAGAGTGAATTGCAAGCATTAAACAATAGAATATTCATATTAAGACGTCTGACCCTGTCCGACCGTTGGTTAATTATGTTGTGGAGCATAAGGTCAGACCAGTATTATCAGACAAGGAAGGTTATTTCGCAATGATGCCAGATGACATGTTTTCAATAAAAGCGATATCAGCTACAGAAGAGAATTTTCAGCCAGTAAAACTCAAGCCTCCGGCAGTTAAGCAACATGCGGTTGACCTCATGTCAAGACATAATCTAGATGGGATTGTCTCTAATGTCAAGAAAGCAAAATCGCTCACCTTAGAACTGTTTTTTTTTTTTTGAGAAGACACCCATAAGCAAGAGATTCCTTTTCGCGCCATAGTGTCAGAAAAATGCACATGGCAGGTCCGTGTGGCTAGTTACCTACAGAACTGCTTAAGCTTCACTAGTTTTTTTCAGAACCCTTTAGTTTGCGCAATTCTCAGGCATTAGTTCAGTTTCTGACAGAGAAAAATCCTGGTGATTGTATAGCTTTTAGTATGGATATCGAAGACTTTTATTACTCCTTGCCGCATGACGCATGACGGGTTGTTAAACTCCGTAAATTAGTGCATTAAAGAACAATTTATATTGCATTTAACAATTTATATAAAGAGCATTTATACATAGATGCGGGGTTTTCACGGGTGCTTTTCTAGACATTCTTTCAATGTACGTAATGTCGACGCTGGTAGGGTGGAGAGATGGCGTGTTTCTGCAGAAATGAGGAAATTGTATTGCTTCAAAGGTTGCCTATATTCTTGATGATATTTAGCTGGGCAAGATTGACAGCTGCTTAGAGAAGGCCTTGAGGGATTGTGTCATTAAGGTATTTCGTTACGTTGATGATTACCTGATTTTCTGCAATAGGGACGACTTTCATTCCGCGGCTACCTCAGTAAGTGAGCAACTTAAACTTAATGGAGGATGATTAATGTTTACCAAGGAATTTTCACAGGGATGCGTAATACAGTTTCTAGACATTTCCTTGGTATTCGAACAAAATCACGTGTGTTGGCAGTACTCCCCTAGATCTTTGAAGCCATTGTTAAACGTTCAACCCAAGCATTCCAAAGCAGTGAAAAACGGAATTGTCATGTCGTGCCTCAAGTCTTCTCTCACCAGATCGTGCATGCACAAAAGGAGCGCCAGTTTTAATGCACAGGTTCGGCCCCTATTAGAAGCAGGGTATCAGCGTAGCAGTCGCCACTGTGGCTGTACGCCTAAAGAAGTCGAATTCGAGGGGGACGAACGTGATTACAAAAGGCAGTAACAGCAAGAAAAGAGTATTGGCTATTCTTCACATTCATTCAGTATCCCCACAGGCTTAGAAAAGTTGCAAGTAGATATGGCGTTAATGTTGTTTTCACTGCTCCCAATAAGCTAGGTAAGATATGCACTGCTGTGCAGAGAAAAAAAGGAGCAGGTGAAAGGCAAGAAAGAACAGATATTTGTGCAGTCAAGCACACGAAGAAAAACAATTTTACTAACTGTCGTATGGGTGTGGCGTATAATGTTCAATTTAGCTGTGTACTTTTCTACGTAGGGCAAAGGGGGCGCTGTATCAATCAGAGGGTAATGTAACATAGAAGGTTGTTAACCGGTGGATCCCCTTCTAATTTTTCCTTACATTGCCAATACTGGCAAGATTGTAGCTTGACGCCTGAGTTAGATGAATGCGCGATATTGTACAGGCATAGGAATGAAGATAGGCGTCTTGTGGTCGAGGCATGGCATATCAATAATGGTGGAAGTGCGTGCGTTAGTCAGCCTTAGATTACCTTACATAAGGATGAGATCAAATGCCTTAACAGTCACCTCACACTTAGACCGGCGCGTGTACCCGATTGACACGTGGTGCTACCATTCCAGAGCTTGCGCAGGTGAATTTTGTGTCTTTCTTTTTTTTTTCGCCTCGGCGCTTCGTTCAGTTGATAGTCTGCGTTCGTGTTGTCTACTTCTCTTCTCTTGTGTCCGTGTCTGCCCGCCTTGCCCTTTCCTTGCTCTTTGGAGACTTCAGACTCACAAGTAAATGCGCAATGGCGTCCGTTTGTTACGGTTTCAACAATCATTTGTCAACCACGCCATACGCACACGCTTCCACTGGATGGCAGCATTTTCTCCTCTAAACGTATGTTCCTGACATCAGTGGATGACAACGAAATTCGTCGACGTGAGAAGGAAGTCCACACTATCAACACTATAACGTCAGCAGGAGGCATCTAAAAACGAAGCAATCACGTAATAGGGAATCAACAGCCAATTAATCAGTTGACGAGCAACAGAAGGCGGGGCTGATTGGGCGGATTGGTAATAAAGGCTTTGAGGATAGTTCTCCCGACAAAATAATGTGTTCGAACTTTTTCGCTTATGCAATGAGAGAAACTAAAAAACTGCGGTATTTCTAGAGTTCAAATTAGGTCGAACTCAACATACATCACAGTATCATCTGTGTTCCACATCAATACGCGCCACATATAGTTATGCGGATCCTACGCACTCTGGGAATCGACGTAAGCGCAGATTTCTGTGCTGTTTGCTTTGATTGAAGATAATTAGCGGTGATGTTGATGGCGAATTTTCAATTTCTTGAACGTTTAGTGCAATACGAAAGTGGCGAGTTGGTGGCAAATGTTACCTTGCCTATAGCTCTACTGCTTGTCTGAATAGTACACATGACACATAGCTAGGCGTGTTTGCTTAAGATGTTGTTGTGCGCCATTATTCATACCTTCCGAGAAGGTTAGCATTGGGTAGATCCACGTGTTAAATGTGGATCTATCTCTACACACTAAGGAATGCAAAGGTTGCTACCCCAAATTCAATCAAGCCATCATTGTAGGACGGGGAGACTCTAGACTTGAGCGAGAAATTGTGGAAGCGGCCACATACGCAGACTTGGGCTAGACACGTGTGTAAGTGAGCCTTCGGTGGTTCTATAAAGAAACCCGGTTTTTGATTAACCTATAATAGTTTATTTTTTTGCCCCTCGGTACTTTCCATAGTCATACAGGGTGCTTTCTGCCACGTATATTATGTTGTTCATCAGTATGTCAAGACACGCTGCGCGCAGATGCGACATTTTGCTGCTACGTGCTTCATGGTAATAAACCTCAGTTGCTAGTTACCGCTCGTCCTGTCCGCTCTTTCATCACGTCCCGTCTGAAATCGCGGTTCTTTTCCTCCTTAAACATATCGGATCAACTGGCCCAAAGTTGCCCCCTTTTGAACATGTTAGACATTAATTGAATTATGGACCTGTACGTGCCAAAACCACAATGGAGTTATACTCCGGATTAATTTTGACTTCCACAGGTTGTATAATGATCCCCTAAATCGCAGGACACGGGCGTTTTTATTTCGCTCCCGTAGAAATGTGGGTGCCATACTCGAGATCCAAACCGCGACGTGGTAGTAAAGGAAATCAATTAGTCACTGTTTTCTATCATTTAATTTAATTTTACCTATTTATATGCTTGGAGAGCGACATAAAATTTCATTATTTTTATGTAATGAAAAACACATTTAACTCTATCCTATTTTCATAAAAAACATATATTCAAATAACTTTATTGAGTGGCCTGCGATTTGGTGGGGTGGGCCTGGACTCCGCCTGGCTTTCGGCCAAAGGTTGTTGACCCTTGACGGCTTCCTTGGCTCGCTGGACGGCCCAGAGTTGGTGCTGCAGGTCCGAGCTGAGTAGCGCAGACTCCCAGAGCTTGTGGAGGCTGTCGCTGTTTGAGACTGCATCACCGTTATGTGTATTAGAGCTGTACATTCCCATAGGATATGTTCTATGGTGGCGCTATAGAGCCACAATGTTTACACTTGTCAGTCGTCTATAAATCTGGGTGTATTAGGTGCATGATAGCTGGACTCGGATAGTATCTGGTCTGCAGTGGCATAGCCAGAAATTCCGTTCGTGGGGGGCTCACCTTGCAGCTCGGCCTCCTCCTTATAGAGTTTGTCGAGTGGTACAATACATGAATAATAACTGCATTGCCATTGCCAAAGATGGTGAAAACAAATTCTTGAACGCTACGCAATGTCAAGACAAGTAAAAGATGTATTTTTTTTCTAACAGAATACACTCGTATGTCCAAAAAATTGTATCCGAAGTAACTGATATCAATGCTTCCATCGTTATTGTTTATTTATTAAGTGACGAAAATATTGCACGAACTTTAGAATTATATCAGTTCGAAACCAGCAAAGCAGTACATGCCGCTGATATGAAAAATGCATAAGCCATGAAATGAACAAGTTGAGGACAAATGTTTTAATGAAACTTTGCCATTCAAGAACCTTGTTTACATTATTCTACATGTGCAATGATCAGTGAAAATTTTCGATGACGCGGTCGTTTGTTCCAATGTATTGCTCAGGAGCAGCTGTCTCCGGTCGTGTATTGTAATTGTACAGCAATTATAGTTGCAACAGAGAGCACATATAAAAAGCAGGAGTTCTGCAATATATACGAGTGCGAGTCAAATGAAAGCGAACCAATGCGAATATACGACAAACGGGCCACTGTATTTAAATGTAGTCTCCATGAGCATTTAGACATTTGTCTAACTGACTAACGAGTCGCGTGATTCCCGTCTCATAAAACTCCTTCGGTGGCTACTTCAAAAAGTCTGTGACTGATTCTTTCACGTCATCGTCCGACACAAATCTGGTTCTCTTGAGCTGTTTTTTCAATTGTCCCAATGTGGAAGTCCCAAGGCGACATGTTCGGGCTGTATGGCGGATGGTGCAGCGTTTCCCACTTAAACTTCGCCAGTTTTGTATTAACCACATCAGCGACGTGGGTACGGGCATTGTCGTGGAGCAACATGACACCATTCCTCAATTTTCCTTTTTCCTCAATTTTCCTCAACTTTCATTTGACTCGCCCTCGCACATTATAAATGCGAAGATACAATCGAATTTACAGATGCGGAGATATAGCTTTATATAGGGCAAGAAGTGTCTCTGGAAACAAAGTTCACTGCGCGCATACACAAAACCTCGTAATAAGATATTTAAATATTATACGTATAAGTCTCCAATAAGTCTACGTATCTAAGAAAAGTCACGGTATATAATGCGTCAAACAAGAGAAATAAACATGTTGCGCAATCACAGATTCACAGACCACAGAATCCTAAGTCCCGCCCCACTCCTTCCGCTCACCATGACGTATCGCGCGCGAAGGAAGGCGGCACGCTTTCTCCCCGCTTTTCTCCTCTGCGCGCTGAGCCACTATCGTCGGTTCACCCATGCCAACACCCTCCGTCTCCCCATACGCTTTCACTCGGCCATGCAGCATGCGGCGCGTGGTCATGACGTTATCGCCCTTAGACTTTATACGGAACATGAGGGCGATGACGACGGCAGGAATGCGCCTGGAGTGTCCATATGATTGCTATCGCAATAATACAATAAGAGTATCCAGCAACTGAAGCTTCCCGCGGCTCATTGCTTTGCGCAAACGAAAAAGTAACAAAATCAAACTTTCTTCATGGGACCATTCGCTGCGCCGCAACAATGTCTTTTTTTTTTCTTTTGTGGGGCGAGGGCACCGAAATGAGAAAAAAAAAAGTCGAAGGAAAGCATGTTGGCCACAATTGAATGGCTGCTTTGGGCACGTAATGTGGCCACGGAAGGAATATCGAAGAAAAAGTCAGACGCTTGGCCCATACGCATAGTGCTCGATTTCCTACACCGACGAGAGAAGACTTGCTGGAAAGGTTGCGCTCAAACGAACGCGTAGCAATCCGTCGAGCCCCCAGAGTGATGGCGGCGAGCGACCATTGTTTCCTTTTCTCGTATGCTAGCCAGAAGGCGTCCAAAACTCTGCCAGGCGAAAATCCACTCGCCCAGAGAAAAACGAATGCGCACCGAAGTCCGCCGCGTGGTGCTCGAGGCAAAAAGATAAAAACGCACGCGCTCTGGCTGACTCTGGGAGCAGCCTGCGGATAGCGAAAACAAGAAAATCGAAGAGGCTCGATGTGGTCCTCGCGAATAAAAGTAAACGTAGAAAAATAAATAAGAACGTAGTTACCTTTGTTGCCTTTAGTGTCTTGACACGGTTGCTTTGGCGCAGGTAAAAAAAAAGATCTTGATATTTTTTTCTTTGACATGACAGCCCAAATAAACCACCACAACCTTCGTCTCATCGGACCTCGCTCCGTACTTTGTGAACTTGTCTCATGGTGTGTTGATTTGGCTTGTCTCGTTGTATGTTCCGATGTACGAATTTAGAAACGTCAATACACCTTCAGCGCCAAATGTTTATAAAAATATGAAACCCACAATGCTCCGGAATTGAAAATCTAAAGCGTGACTTTAGAAATGTCAATGCACCTTTCGCAACAAAAGTTTGAGAACATCATTCCCATAAAGTTAATGAATTGAAATCCATGTGCTCCGTAGATTCCGCGTCCTCCGCGATATGCCGCGAGGAGCCCGCTCGCCATCAAAACCCTCTTGAAACTTTGTGCTCGGATGGGGCTCCTTACGTTATGTAACTCCAGGTACATGGGCGTTGCCACGAAATCCAGCCCGAGTTCACAATGTAAGCACTGAGATGTCTTTTTGAGCGTAAAAAATACATTCTGGAAAAAATCCAGGATGATTTCCGGCGGCGGGATTGTTTTGGTCGGCGGTGCATGGACAGCACGAAAAAATTTCGGGGGGGGGGGGGGGGGCTGAAGCCCCATAAGCCTCCCTCCCTCTTCTGGCTACGTCCTTGCTGGTCTGTAACTGCCGCCATTCGACAGACTGATTTTTGCTTAATTTTGGGTGCGGCGGCGGGAATGTGCGCCTCTGCAATCTATGGTGTTGTGTAATTTTGTGAAATCGGGCCATTCGATCTTCCCATTCCCACTTTTCTAGATTGTTTTCAATTTTTGTGAGCAGGTGTAGTTGTCTAAATAATTCCTTATTTTAACAGTTGCGGCGAATGGCTGCTAACGCTGCATATAGCGGGAACTAAATCATGCGGAAAATTTTTAAAATAATGAAGGGCCTTATGCGAACAGCGCTCCCTGTACGTTGACGGCCAGGCGTTCGTGCTAGAAGTAATCTTGTCATTGTGTGCACAAATAATAAGTATATTTCCATCAATGTGATGTGGGATGTCGAAAAGAAAGCTCTAATACCGGCTTGACTAGTTTAATCAGCTAACTTGTAATTAACTCAACTGTTGTATACGTTTCCAGCGCGAACTGTAGTGGAGAATTTCGAGACGCGACCGATTACCGAATTACCTATGAAATAAGGGAGACCGCGAAATAAAACCATACGCGTCTGTGCATCAAGGATTACCGTTCTATCAGGTGCAAACCCCGTCAAATAACGGCTTAGCTTATCCCACTCTGACAATGCAGCCATGAACTTTCTGGCACCCGTCGGCAACTTCCGGTGCGAAGCCTTGGCTTCAAAGGTGCGTAAGATGCCTACCATACTCTATGATGAGGATAACGTTTCGTACTACTAACATTACGCCATGATGGCGTGTTATGACGTAGTATAATAAATTTCGTCGCCTTTCGTCTTTCGCCAGACAAGAAGAGACGTGCACGACAAAGGTTGCAGCAAAGGCCCTTTATATCATGTACCAACTCCTGCGCATTTTTTGTTCACACACGTTGTTCTATATAAAGGATAGTTATCCACAACCTTTTATATGCGTATAATTTGAACACTACTCAAGGCTGCCATAAAAAATGATCTTCGACATACAATGCGTGCTATTTAAGTAAAGCGATCCCATATTTTATTTTATTTCGTAACGACACTTAGTTGGGAAAGCAGTATTTTTTATTAAACTTTACCTGTTTCATTTATTCTAGGGACTGATGCATAGCCCTAAAAGGAATAGTTGTTAATGTGAAAGTTCGCACTTACAATGGTCTGAACATGCGTTCTTTTTCTCGGCAACTGAAACTGCGTGAAATGATACTGGTGTCCTTAACTGTCATTTGGCTCGGGGCATCATTTTCTATAATGTGTTTTTTCCTCTTATGTTGGCAGTTCAGATCAGGTATCCAGTGTGAAACTTGCGCCCGATCTGATATTGCAACGTCAAAGTTTCAAAGTGCGGCATGCTGCAATGTATATCTCGACATTTCTTCTGCATGGCAAGTTCCGTTCGTGACCTCACCCCGTCTGAAATTCGTTCCTCGGGCTATAGAAACTTCAAAGTCTTAAAAGGTGAACTTAAGGCGTCGTATGGCTCAATATGTCTGCATAAATGTGCTTTCGCAGTGACATCCATTAGACTTCTAGAAAACATGCTCTGCAAAACTCTGTTCACACAGCCGAAGCACATGCAAAGTCAATGCGTCCTTTAGTATTTGATTAAAGTATAAATGCAGCTTTTGGAAAGACAAAACGAGGACCACTAGGAACGCAGCGTTAAACATGTGCCTCGTGTGATGTTAATATTTCAAAGTGGTGAAAGTGCAACATAACGTCATATATAGATGTATATATATGGCATGCATTACATAATTCTGATCATGTCATCAAATCATTTGGGAGGGCAGAACGCCTTTGAATACTTGAGAAAAGTATACGCACGCTTTTCAGGGATCAAAAGAAGACAACGATATAATATTTTTAAAGTTCCTATATACCAATGTCTTTCAATTCCATATTTTTTTATGTGTGACCTCGAAGCCTACTTGCATGTAGCATAGTTCCGTGCTGTACCAGTTTAGATTTTCTTATCTAGTTAGTTTCTGTAATCACAGGCTGCTATAACTAAAACAGTTCATTCCGCTTGTTGGCTTTTATTTGTGTATCACTGTGTTGTGCACTAGTCACTGCTTTTATCACTTTTCTGTTTATTTTGAATCAATTAATTATTTTGCGTGCTTCTGAACAGTCATGGATTAGTTTTAATGTATACATTATAACCTAATGCCAGAAAGCAGTGTAAGGGAGCTTTTACAGGAAAAGTAATAGAGACGCAATATGGATATACGGCGTACAGTTAGTAAGGCATTCATAAAATATATGTCAAACATAATTCACTAGTCATGAGATGGACAAGGACACCGCTGGAATACACAGAACGTCATGTGCATCCACGTCCACCTTCATTTGCACATACAATTCAAACTAACATGTAACTGCATTAAAATTTCAATGCTGTCTCTTATCCTCTATATATTGTGAAGCAAGCTCTAAAAAAAACATCATCCATTAAAGTGCTGTACTGATTCGAAGCTTGCTTACCATCTCTTTGTTTCGTCGCATACCTAACATGCACAAACTGGAGGTCTGCTATAAAATAATTAGTTGGTTACTATACTGTACCGTAATTACTGTACACGCGTGCCTTTACGATGAAGATATTCCTTGATGCGAAATTTCAGCGCAGCTCTACACGTGTTTTCACTTCGCGATATATTGGCTGGCGCGAACAATCTCTCTCGCGCGGCACCTTGCAAACGGAGCGAAGCGTTCCAAAGCAAGTAACCCTCAAGCACAACGATAGGGGCGAGCAGAGTCGGCGATCGTTGAAATCTGATCTTCGGGTCGAGCGCATCTCCTTTTATACAAGACTCGTCGAAGGTTCCAGTCTAATCGCGGGTGCCCGCGTGGCTTCCCGAAAGTACTACAGAACTCCCGTCGTGCATACAATCAGATTACTATGGCGTCATTAAGTGGTCTCGCGCGACGCTCTGCTTTTCTGCTCACCCTTTCGCTAGACTCTCCTCCTCCGCTTTCCTCCTCGCGCCCTCTTCGCTATCACCTTTCATCTCCCGCTGCGCTGCGCGTTTGCTGTCCTCTTTCGAGGAGCTCGGTCGCTCAATCGGTAATGAGAGACAACTGCGACACTAGCCGCAGGAACGGGTGCCTAAGAGCTGTGCTCTAAGCGCAGACATTTGCATTCCACAGTACGCGATGTTGTGTAAGCTATCAGCAGAAGACAAACCTTTGTGTTTAAGTGAAGTTTGGTTCGGGTAGTGTATGTGATGCGATATGCAGTACAAATTGTATGTGAAAGAAAATGCATCAAAAGTGTTTATGCATCGTGCCACAATTACATCCTGCTCCTGTATTTCTGAATATGCACTGAATGCTGCGTAATATCTACAGGCTGTTGAATGGATACATTGCGGTTGTTTAAGAAATACAATTGAAGTCGTTGGCTTCAGAAACTGAGGGAATATGTAACAAGCCATCCCAATGTGGAGAATCGCGCATTATATATATTTATTTAATTATTGCGGAAACTTAGGTTAGAGCACCTGATCGAAATTCTCAACCCCGCATTGAACGTTGCATACGCCCACATTTTTTTAGGTGTGCAACTGATAAATATTCCTTCAGAATTGAACATCTCTAATCCCTAATTTAAGGTTCCTGGTAAACTGAGAGCGCTTCTTCCTTTTCTCTTGCTTGTTTAGGCTACTATTCCACATGTATATTAGAAACGTTTACGCTGGACTGCAGTGAATCTTGTGGAGGAGTTTCAGGGCGCGCAGCCCTGTGCCACTGTTAATAGCAAAAATGCTCTTGATCTGCAAAAGGTAGCGAAGTAATTTCTGCAGGAACTATGTAATTTTTCCAAAAGAACGTTGTCGTCGTTTCAGACTGACGAGTATATGAAACCTGCACAGGTTTCATTAACATTAATTGCGCAACTATATTTACTGAACATTAATTGCGACTTTTACCTTCAGCTGGGCGTGGTGTAAACGTATACAGTAAAGGTGTACGTTACTATAGTACTGAAATGTTTAGGTCGGGTAAACGTTTTAGTATACATCTCAATACGTGCCCTGGTTATACGTACCAAGACACCAGGGCCTCTGTGGAGTTTCCGCTCCGTCAGAACAACAAATATTTGGAGGAACAGTCTCCTTTAATTGTGCGAGCTTCGGAGAGAAGATTTAATGAAGCGAGAAAGTTGAGTGGCTTCGGAACATACTGCTAAATGTTGTTCACAATTAAAACGTCACCATGCTTAGAGCAATTGCATAAGAAAGAAAATGTGTGGCAAAAACAACCTTCGAAGTTAGTGAAGCTAGCAATTGCTCATTCAATTCGTACATTCACATTGTTTTTTTGAAAATTTGAATTGTCATTCAAACCGTCGACGAAACGTTGGAAACGACGCTCCGCATCGTCCGAACATTGCCATTGATCACAACTGGTGTTCATGCAACCTCTACAAGGCAAGTGAAGATTTAAACCTGGTTCGAAACCAACTAGTTGAGCTACAGGCTTTGGTGCATTAGTTACACGGGTCCTGCACTAATGATTGCTGCATTAACTGGAGTCTCCCGTCATGCTTTTATAATCTCTATTTGTCCCCGTGTTTATCCATTACTCCCACTCTCATACAGACATGGAAAACAAGGTTGTTTGACGTCCAACAACAAAACATTCTGCGTCTGTAGCGGTCACTATAAGTAAACACATCTTCACTTGCCGAGAATAGCGTCGTGGGGAAGTATCGACGTCAATATGGACGTTTGGGACTCTTGTCAGCAGTACACGTGCGGAGGTTACGAGAGTGGTTATTTTCACTGAATTATATAAAGAGTCGCATCAAATTTCCCACCGTGAATGGCGAGCCATTGGTTTGACACAGGTCTGTATAGCGCTGTGCTGCATGTAGAGGGACCATGGCAGTTTAATAAGCGAATGGCTCAGGTAAAAGCCAAAAGAAAAAAAAAATAAAGAAACGAAGGAAACAGGGCCACGCAGAATGAACGCTACTTCGAGAAGCTTGGATCCTAACTAATCCTAACTGACCAAACATGTGGGAAATCTGCGCTATCAACTGTACTAGTATTTAAGAAGGCTGTAGGATTGGGCTTGTTGGTGAAACATGCTTTGAAGTTTCAGTAACAACGCAAGGACAGCAGAGGGGACAGAAGAGATGTTTTGTCGTGGCGTTCTGCGCATGGTCGATGTGCTAATGCGTGGATATAAAACTTGCTATGCTTTATGAAAAGAAAAACTGTTGGAAGTTAGCGCTCTGTTCTCTGTGCCGTCTCCTCTGCTGTCCTTGCGCTGTTATTCAAATTTGAAGCATGTACTAGTATACCTTACGCTGTGATTCTCTTTCTGTCTTTATATTATTTTTTGTTTTTTATTTGGCTCTTTGGTTTTAGGCCAGACATCCGAAAGCCGAACTTGCCTGGATGCAATGCATTTAAATGCTACACCACAAAAATAAAGTTTACGTAAATCTCAGCCGGGATTCCCTAGTTCAACCGGTATGACAGGGTATACCCCTTACAAAGATAGAAAGTATATAGACAGTCTATAGACATCTGTCTATGACGTATATAGACTGTGTATAGATATTTCTTTAGAATAGTGTATAGACAAAAATTGTGTAGGCTTAGACAGTTCTATTTTTGTAGACTGAAGTCTATGGAATGCCTATAGACAAATATCTATAGAAATTCCACAGACTATTTGTTTAGGCCAGTATATAGACAGTCTATGGATATAGGGTGTTGAACCCTTTGTAGACAAGTCTATAAGATATCTGAGTCTACAGACACTCGATAGACTGTCTATAGATTATAGAAAATTTACGTTTCTCAACAAATGTCGGCAGAATCTCTATAGACAAAAGTGTAAATGGTTATACAGTTCCATTTTTGTAGACTGAAGTCTATAGAATGTCTATAGAGAAATGTCTCTAGATAGTCTGTAGACATTTGCTTACAGAGAGTTCATAGACTCCAGTCTACAAATGTAGAACTGAATACAGTTCAACTTCTGTAGACTGTGTGTCAGCAGAAAACAAAAAGAGTTGACTGTTCTTTAAGTGATGGCTTAATGCCACGAGTCAAACTGATTACTCTTACGTATATATGGCACAGTAGCAGCCCCACAAATGACTATGGTCATGGCAATATCAGCGATAAAGTAATGTCGCTAAATCCCTCTGTAGCGGCTCAACGGCTGATAAATTCTGCTGCCTCTTAGCTCGAGGTCTCGGGCTTGATTGCCTGCCTTGGCTCCCCCCTTCCTTGTTAGCTCTTGCAATAATAGACGACCGCGTGTGAGTATTGAGTGGCACGTTAAATAGTGCCGAGTCGGGGGGGAGGGGGGGGAATTAACTCGTGCACTCGCACTGTACAGCGCTTTTGGTCGCTCTTGGGGCATAAACACCACGTAGATATGACAGTACCACTTTTTTTTTTACGAGATTGCAGCTTCTTTACCGTATACGACATGGTAGCTTTCTGGTTACGGCGTTGTGCTGCTGAGCACGAGGCCGAGTGCTCGATTCCCCATTACGGTGGCCGCATTTCGATGGCGGCGAAATGCAAGAAAAAAAAGTTGCAGTTTTTCTCATATTACGAAACAGTAACGTGATTACTGACACAGTGCACGCGTGCAGAAATGGCGTGTTTGAGTGAACGCTTTCAAAAATTTTTTTTTAATTTCCTGTGGTAGGTAGTAAAGTTGTAGTCCATGAGCTGGTCTACTTAAACAGGCAGACATCATTTCAAAAGAAATTGATACGCGCAATCGACTAATTACGAGACATTTTCTAATTAGGTTTTAACTAATTGCGTTATGGCAGATATTGCAATTTACAAATTATATAGCCGGGCAACGAAATCTCAGATCGACACCAGTTTCTAAATGCTAATTCCCGTACTTTGCGGAGAAATGCATTGGTGTTCCAGTTAGTTTTGTGCTTCAATGCAGAAAACGATGTTTTGTTAAGAAAGTAAACATCCCACTGTCCTAAACACCCCACCATGGGATGTTGGAAAGAGTTAAAAAATGTGGATAGGTGTTAGACTGGCACCAGGAGAGCGTCTGGCACACTTTTGTTGCAGCTGTTTAGCCGTCTTCTGGAGGGCTGAAGTGGCAAAATAAGGTGCTGAAACAAAGCGAACATTCTTTCCATGAGGGCAGCGAGAAAACAAATACCTTTCACTAGAGACAGAGAAGCCCTTTTTTGACAGGAAAGGTTAGTAGGATATAGGAGCCTTCAGCACATTTCTTCATTGTGTCATCGCTGGAGACCGGAATGCACTTTTGGTGTGTCTATTTTTTCAAACTGTTCAGAAAACCCCAGCAGTTTCACCTGCGCAACTCCGTACCGTGAACAACGTTTTTTTTGTTGTTCAGGATCACGTAAAGAGGAGAATGTTAGTGTTCAATCGGCACCCGGGTAACAGACAAGAGATACTGGAGGTGAACCTAAGCTGGAGTGGCCGTCTTATTTGCGCAGAGTTGGAAGTGGATTCATTATGCAAGAAAAGGTGAGACGTGCAAACAGGACACAAGAGAGGAGAAGTGGACAAGACGTGTTGTCCACTTCTCTTGTGTCCTGTTTGCGCGCCTCACCTTTTCTTGCATAATGAATCCTTACCAACTAGCTCAGCTTTCTGTCGTTCTAATTTGGAAGTGGAGCCTCCTAAGACACGGAAGCGGAAAGTTAAGCAGAAAAAGAATTTTTTTAGCTAAGTTTACTGACTAGAACGAAATCAACCTTACATAACCGCCGCTTGCAGCCTTACATACCCGCAGCCACAGCGGCTTCTTTGTTTTTATGAAACCCGAAGCCGCCTTCAATAAGTCAAGATGTGCGAGTGTCCCGGTAGGCTAGCTGATACGACGTGAAGCCTAGCATCCAAGAGTAAAAGTGAAAAAAAAAATTAAATTATGGCGATTTACGTGCTGATACGATCTCCACCGGGTGAGGTGGTTCTACACCGCAAGAATCAGTAAACGACGATGAAGCTGGGCATCGTGATGATGAAGAAAAGTAGAAAAAGATTGTATTCACTTCATTGGCACATGGTTGTGATTCTCATCCGAGTCACTAGCGGTTCTGATTAACACGGGGGCCAGGACCGCTTGAAATAACCCAATGCTGTTTGGTGGTCGTCGCTGTCTTCTTCGGGAGCCTGTGGAAGTATTAGTTCTTTCGTCAGGTTCTGCCGTCGAGCTCTTGACCTTCGGGTTTTCTTTCCTGCGTCCTTCCCTTCGTGTGTGCTGGGGGGGATAAAAGGGTTGGCGCTGTTTCGGAGAAGAGGGCAATTATGTCGACACGTGGACGCCAGCTTGAACACTTCTCACACCTGACTGGTCAATCAGGGTGGGGGGGTGGCGGGGGTCTAAGGCGGCCTTAATTACCCCTCGCAGTCTTGTGGTTTCCAACAACGTCTTCGGGAGCCTGTGGAAGCATTAGTGCATTCGTCGAGCTCTGTCGTCGACGGCTTCCCACCCTTCGGTTTGTCTTCTCTTCGTCCATGCCGCGCTGTTTCGGAGAAAAAGGCAATTATGTTGACATGGGGGCGCCCGCTCGAACGCTTCTCACACATGACAAGTTGATGTCCAGATTTACCGTAACAGCCTTTTCTGGGACAAGGCAATTCATCTTGTCGTGGGAACGTACGCCTGAATGTCTCTCGCACCCGACGGTCGACCGTAACAATGCCAAAACCACTTTCTGATTATGAGGCAAACCGTAGTTCGGGACTCCGGAATTTCGACCACCTGGGGTTCTTTAACGTGCACCTAAATCGAAGTACAGTTGTGTTTTCACATTTCGCCCCCATCGAAATGCGGCCGCCGTGGCCGGGATTTGATCCCGCAACCTCGTGTTTAGAAGCCCAACACTATTCGCTAAGCAACCTATGCGGGTGTAAAACAAAGATATTCCGCAGAAGCCGACTGTCTGCAGCCTTTTCCATAATTTGGCAAATTGAATGTCGCTGATACAAAGTTCTTCCAAACCAGCGTTAAGCGCACACAGTTACCTGATAATGTGAAATGATCAAGAAATAACTGGTGTGCCGAAGCAATAGGTTCTTCGTGATGGTGTGCATTGTATTCAAGAAATAAATAATAATAAAGTGACTATATGTACACGGTGATATTAACATAAATATAATGAATGAAGGGAAAATCAGACATCCACCCATTTTCCCTTCATTCATTGCTTCTCTCCACCTTGCGGGTTTTCGCAGAACTACTACGTTTACCATAACTATAGTGTAGTATAAAGCAAGTAATGTTTACGTTAGCCCCCCCCCCCTTCCCCATGTTTCCCTCTTGCAATGAGTGCCGATAACATAGTAAAGATTGAAGATTTGCTCAATCTTTGAATAATTGGCGTAACTCTAAGGTATCGCAATTCCCAACGTTAAATTGCAAAAGTTGTCTGAGTAAGAGGTCTGGTGAAAAAAAAAAAACTAAAGCAGAACATGTTCTCAGCTAACGCATCTGTCCTAGGCTTCTAGTACGACCAAGAGAATGTTCGCGAAAATTTTATGCCGTGTCCTCGAGAAGAATTTGCCATTCTGTGTCCATTCCTCGTTATGCTCTTCTTCCTTCCTTTCTTTCTTTTTAAGCTTATTAAATCGATGGAGACACATTTGAAGGTTCGACATAACGCTCATTAAATATGCTGGGGAACGACGTACTAGCTCTTCTCGAGCTTTTTCAGTCAGCGCGTCAGCTATCACACGATAGAAAAATGGTCTGGAAATGGAGAAACGGGTAAATGGAGAAAATGGAAAAAAATCAACGCCACGAAGGTGGGTGGACCGCGAAGCTATAACCGGCAACTAGAACGAGTAGAACGAGTAGAACAACTAGAACCGGTACTAGAACAGGAACCAGAACGCCTCTACAATTATATTCACGCACTTCCCGAAAGGTGCCCTGATGAAGCCCTTTTTGAACAAAGTTAAAAAAGAACTTTGTCGATCAGTTAACGAGGCTCCTGTGAACATGTGAGTCAAATATTATGGGACTGCATGCAGCAGGGAATATACAGTCCTGTGTCGAAGGCAGTGCACCGTCGTTTGCTATCACGTTCGCAATGCCGTCAGGTAGCGTCATCGCAAGCAGCGGAGTCCGCAACAGGTATTGGCTGTGTTGTTTTTCCTCCGCTATCATATTCATTTATTTATCATTTCTTTATTTCAATTAAACATTATAAACAATCAACCCTATGCTGCGTGTGTATATATATATATATATATATATATA
The DNA here is from genome assembly GCF_050947875.1 of Dermacentor variabilis. Lineage (NCBI taxonomy): Eukaryota > Metazoa > Arthropoda > Arachnida > Ixodida > Ixodidae > Dermacentor > Dermacentor variabilis. Next base: position 50,407,438 of record NC_134571.1, on the reverse strand, counting down.
TATATATATATATATATATATATATATATATATATATATATATATATATATATATATGTACACACACACACACACACACACACACACACACACACGCACACGCACACACACACACACACAGACAGAGTGTTTCAGTTAACATCAGCCAGAGTTTGAAAAGTATGCCGATGCACGCTAACCCGCTAACCCTACACGACCAAGTGCATGTTGCTCGCCTTTGTACGCAGTGTGTCACGCTATATTTTGTAATTTGCTTAATTAGATAATTAGTCAAAATTAGTTAACCAACTCTGAAGCAACCAGGCTAGAAGAAAATTCCAATCAGAATGACTCAGAGCAGTTTGCAAAACGTCCGAATAAACAGTTTCTGTCTTTCTGCATATTTAGTTATTTGGTGTTTTTCAGCTTACTGTAGTTGCCCGCGAAATGCAAAAGAAATACCACGTGACATGTCTGTCGGCTTGCGTGTCGTGAGTGCACTGCTCCCCAAGCGTTCCGCGCCCTAACGAACGAAGCATTTAGCCGGGTGTGCTTCCGCTACGTCAGCTTATCGCTATCATGAACCGCTGCGAGGGAAGCGCATCGCTGGCGTAAATTGCTCAGTCAACGCCTTCGTGACTGCCCCACTGCCCTGTCGCCTTTTAAGCGACCCACCGTGGTTGCTCAGTGGCTATGGTGTTGCGCTGCTAAGCCCGAGGTCGCGGGATCGAATCCCGGCCACGGCGGCCGCATTTCGATGGAGGCGGAAACACTCGTGTTCTTAGATTTAGGTGTACGTTAAAGAACCCCAGGTGGTCGAAATTTCCGGAGTCCTCCACTACGGCGTGCCTCTTAATCAGAAAGTGGTTTTGGCACGTAAAACCCCATAATTTAATTTTAATTTTTTAAAGCGGCAACGCACCTTCCTAGATGCTATATTCGTTTGTACGCGGACAGTTTGGGAGTGCTGCAATCAGGGCACGCAAGCGGGTATCTCACATGGTATTTTTTGTACTTCGCGGGCATCCGCAGTAAGCTGAAGAACGCTATTAATAGATAGGAAGTCAGAAACTGTCTGATCGGACGTTTTGCAAAGCGCACTACAACTTTCTAATTGGAATTTCTTGCATAACTGCGTTGCTTCAGAAGCTGATTGTTTAATCTCGACTAATTGTCTAATTAAGCAAAATACCAAAGATAGCGTGACACACTATATAGAAAAGTCGGCAACATGCATTTGGTCGCGTGATCTTAGAGTGCATCACCATATTTTAAAACTCTGGCTAAAGTTAGCTTAAACACCCTATATATATATAAATATATATATATATATATATATATATATATATATATATATATATAGTCGCGATGCAGAAGAACAGGACATGCAGGCAACGATGACGATGACGAGTAAGTGTTGTTGTTGCTGAGGCGCTTCCGTCGCCATGTCTAGAAGGGTCTTTCCACCCCCTCACCCCAAGTTGAATAGGGCGCAAGCCGTTTCGCTTAGGCTTCTGCAGACCAGTACGTATCCGTGTCTGTCCGTTCTCCACGAGGCTTACCCGGACGTGTATCGCGACGACGCCTGCCCCTCCTGCGGCCAGACCTCCACTCTAGCGCACATGCTGTGGGAGTGTGGGTCGACATACCCCAAGTTCATCAAGGAGGAGTGGGACTCGCTTTTGCGTAGCCCCGCTCTAGAAAAGCAAATCCTGGCCGTCCAGCGTGCCCGCGACCGGGCCGGTGGGCTAGACCTGCCGGTCCCGACGTGGGACTAGCCGGGTGCGCGACGAGTTCGCGTCCTCGCCGGACCTACAATAAAGTTTATTCACTCACTCACTAGTGACAGCTGGTCCCTTCAGCATTCGCCGTGCATAACTAACATTAGTGCTTGTCTCCGACTCGACACAATATATATATATATATATATATATATGCGATCTGAAAACAAGGCAAAACAATTTGATCTTCGCATTGCCGCGTCTGCTGCGCGTCACTTGCGACATTAAAAGCGCAGCGTGTGCCTTTCTTTTAGCCACCTGAGTGATAAGTGACGCAAGGTGTAAATTAAGTCAAGATGTGTACATGTGTCTGCTTATACTTGCACCTATAACCTCAAGCGTATTCCTGGAGCCTTTCCTTTGCCGGCATTATCTTACAGCGAAGTTGTGAGCCTGTAGTGGGTCGCAGTTTTTCATGACCGCGTGAACGGCTTTCACACAAAAACAAACGGCAGCTGAAAAAAGGCTTTGTCTTTCAGTTCCCACGTGGCAGAATTACGTTGTCTCGTATATTCGAATTGCACAGCGATGTTATCATGTCTGCAGGTTGTGTGTAAGGCGTACGTTACGCGTTTATCTGACGCAATTTACTTTTAAGCATTGATTTGCTTCAATAATGCACTTGCGCTTGACGAAGGGCCTACAAGAATGAGGATGCATGCGACACTTCCGCACACGTGCGCGCGCGCGTGGCGTACCTCGCTTGTGGTGGTTGTACCAGGCACCTACCCAGGGCCCCGCCCACCCCCGAAATTATTCGGCATAAGCCCCTCCTTCCCCACCCACGTCACCACTTCTCGTACACATTCCTAAAGCGCCGCCATATCAATCTTGAGACTTGACAGTTATTCGGCGGTCAACATTTTGTTGCCTTTTTCACTCCTTTTGGATGGCGGTAGTTATCGGCATCTCCTGGGGTGTGGAGGCCGGTTTCGGCATCGAATCGGTAACCGGGCGATTAACTCGAGATGCGTTCACTTGTCACCAGCTATTCAATGGTTACGCGCATCGCTGTCGCTTATTGAGTTCAACCTTCTTTGTTTAGGCTGATCCAGCGACCAGGGAAGAGATTAGGTTCGTAGTCGGCTGGTCTGTATGTTCATGGAACGAGCTGCGGCCGAAGAAAACTCCAGTTGCGTTTAACTTTTTTCTTTTGCTTCATTATTTCCTCGAGTGACGACTCGCCCCAATGCTGGCAGATCCTCGGAACCTGTTCTGTCACCTGTTACCTCTTCTTGTTTTTCCCTAATTGTACAACACTTTTCGTGCTAAATTGGCAACTGGAAACAAAAGTCTAAGGAGTTGAGAAATTAAGCGATCTACTACGGAGAGCAAAGGTAACAGCCAGACGGGAATTAAAAGTGAAAACAAATCTTAATGATGTTTGTGAAAATATTTATGGATCAGCATATTTTTATTAGAAAAGGAAACAGAGAAAACGCCGCCGGAAGTGGAGAATAATTCCGTGTGTTTTTAATGGCGCTTCTACAGTTATCAGCGTAGCTGCCTGGCGTGGCCACCTCACTGCTGCGCTTAATGTGGGTCTTTTTCTAACTTTCCGCGGGGGGCGCAGTAGAACCAAAGCTTCATGCGCTCTACGCGGTTGTACGGGACTGGCGGCCACGCATCGTTACGCAACTTCCCAAATAACAATACTAGTTGGCTTTGGCACTTGGTAGGGCAGTAAACAAAGGATCCAAAATAACTGTGATTGTTCCCCAAATATATATTTCTCTATAATTCTTTCAGAGCTCATTCGAAAAACGCTACTAGAAATCGTTATTTTACACTTCCGCTTGTTTACTTGTTCTTGACAGTGTTCTTCCTGCGCTGCTTTCCATCGCGTATCCATTTGATGTGGTTCCTTGTTTTCCAAGTGAAGGAGATGTGTATCTTACAGGCATACCTGTGAGATACATCTTATTTCGTTTCCATATTGCGGGTTTACGTGTCTGTCATTATGGCGAATGGGGGGCACTATCCATATTTGTACTAGTAAAGGAACCCGCCGCCTCATTTGCATATAAAGATTACTTTGAGTTGCCCCCCCCCCCCCCCCCCTCCGCCTCCCTAGAAAAAATTCTGGGTACGTGCCTGGGTGGTGGTGCTTGTGCAACGTCGTCTAACGTCGGTTGTGCTTGCCTAACGTCAGCAACAGCTTCGCTGTGCATCCACTCTCACAGGGCGGCATCTAGGCGGATGTTTTATTTTGGCGAGCTAAAAATGATATCAACGCACTATATATTTGTATAACGGTGGAGCTTACTAAAGCACATTCGCCATGACCGAACGCATCTAGGACTTTTGCCAAATAGTATGCCGCACGATAGCTTAGCGTATAATTACAAAGTAAGCTCCCACACGGGTATTTCAAAAATAATGCCTTCTAGTTGAAGAAAACATTGTCCTTATCACAGGATAAAACCTCGGACTAAGGCTTTTGCATGCTGGTTTCCTTTGTGGCTACGTGCTATGGTCATATGGATGACAATTTTTTTTCCTTGCATGAAACTTCCCGGTATAGCTGATTTGCCAAACATTTCTACTGCCTTCTGACCTTGGGTGTTCTTGCCGTCAATTTTAATGTCCCTAACATAGTCATCCTCATTAAAATATAGCCTTGCATTCTTTTATCATTGCTTCATGAGCTTACTATGGCATTGCTTCAATGTTATACGAAACAAATATTTTGTTCTCTGTTTTCACTAACAATTCTTTTTTCATATCCTTTGTGTGTTAGTAAATTTTTCATGCCTTCTCTCGTATTTTTCCGCGTAGACTCACCGTAATGGAATTATTGTTTTGCTTTTTGTTGCTGGCCAGCGACGTATATTTAGTCCCAAACGACTCCGCCGTCTCCCTCGCCTGTGCGTCATAGGACGCGATTACTCTTCGTCGAGGCTCAACAAAAGGAGAGGCTCACACGGCCAGCTTTTCAATGCACTTGACTCCTCATCGCCACATGTGCTCCTTATTCTTCGGGGAAAGAAATTAAGCCTTGCGCACGCCGTATAGCGAAGAAGAGTAGCAAGGACTTACTTTTTCTCGGTGTTGCCGCCTACTTTTGCACTGCCCTGATGATTAATATGAAACAACTCGCCCAACTAACCCAAGAACAATGGAGCATTTTCCCTTTCTCCATCCCGCGAAGAGACTCCATCATCAACTGGACATGCGGCCGCAGATTATTTTCACGTATTAACTTACGCAAAGGATTTTGGCAAGTCCCACTTTCTGAGGAGTGCAAGAGCTAATCCGTTTTTATAACACCCTTTCAAGTCAACGAATATAAGTGGCTTCTATTCGGATGGAAGCATTCGCCCGCTTGGTAACAGTGAATGAAGAAGTAAGGTAGAAAAAAAAATTAACTTATGGGGTTTTACGTGCCAAAACGACCTTCTAATTATGATGCACGCCGTAATTGAGGCCTCCGGAAATTTCGACCATCTGGGGCTCTGTAACGTGCCCCTAAATCTAGTACACGGGTGTTTTCACATTTCGCCCCCCATCGAAAGGCGGCCACCGTGGCCGGGACTCGATCCCGCGACCTGAAGTAAGGTAGAAAGATGGGTGAGTTGAAAAGGATGTGTACTGATCAATCAGTGCGAAAACAACGGAATACACACATATTAAGGACCCAGAGCGAGCGCTGTCTAACAACCGAAGTGTATTGAACAAAACGCTTGAAAAGGAAAACACACAAATAACTACCTGCGTGGGCAGGAATGGTAGATCACGTGGAAACAGTTACCAAGAAAGTGCGTTTCGCAATCTTTTGAAACCTTACATATAGAAAGGTTGCGTGATGATTGTGTATCTGAGCCATCTGTCATTTTGCTAGTTTGCGAAACGCGCTAGCTTAGTAACTGTTCCCACGTGATTTATAATTCCTGCGCCCGTATGCAGTTTGGTTTTGCTCGTGCGTTTTCTCTTTCAAGCGTTTCGTTCAATAAATTTCACTTGTTAGACAGCGGTCGTCCAATGTCCTTGTAACTCCGTGTATTGCGTTGTTTTCGCGGTGATTAAAGAGTGTGCAAGAATGATGAACGACGTTTGGCGGCCGTCCCTTTGAAAGTTGTGTGACGTGCATATCGACGAATCCACGAATAGGTTCCCGGAATAATACTGCTATGCGCATCTTGCGTGTTTCTTTTGGACGATGCGCGCGGGCGCTGCGGCGACGAAGGCGAACTGCTCCCAAGTCTCGAGCTGTAGGCTGAAGTGGCCAGCGCTGCAATTGTTTTTCGAAATATACTTTTAAATAGTGTTTACTGTTGAATTTATCGTTCGGGCAATATTTTGGTGGAGGTTGGCGTCCCCCGTCCTCGCCATGGAGCTCCGCAGCGGCCGCACCTTTTCACCATGGCTGCCGGTGACGACACCTTGCCTGTATCTACACCTGCGGCTCCAACAACCCACGTCACGGTTGCCGATCCCCACGACCCTGGCATATTCTCCAGACAAGATAACGTTGACGTTGAGGACTGGCTCAGCATGTACGAGCGTGTTAGCTAGCACAACCGCTTGGACCCTACCATAATTATCGCAAATATAATATTCTACTAGGCGGAACACCGCTTGTCTGGTTCCGGGCTCATAAGGACGAGCTGTCTAGATGAGATGCCTTCGAGGACAAGCTCCGCGACCTCTTTGGAAACTAGATGGGTCGCCAGCTGGATGCAAGAAAAAGCTTGCTATCAGAGGGCAGTGTATGTCACGTACATACAAGACGTGCTCGCTCTTTGTCGTAAAGTCGACGAGAAAATGACCGAGGTGGACAAAGTAGGCCGCGTCCCCAAAGGGATCGCGGACGACGCCTCCAACTTGTTTACTGATTCAACTTGTTGAATACCCGCCGCATCGGTTTAATGGTTATTGCGGCGCGCTGTTAAGCACTCGGTCATGATGCTGGTGAAGTGAAGAAACATTCATGTACTTGGATTTAGGTGTACCTAAATCCGAATTCTTTCTACTGTGGCGCGCCTCATAATCCTAGCGTGGTTATATCACATAATATATATTAATTTAGATTCTTTCTTTTCGAGTTGAACACTAACATATTAAAGCGCAGCTGAGAAGTTTTACCTAAGGGATAGAGACGCTCCGTAACTTTTTATTCCCTTTTAGCCCTTTCCCCAGCGCAGGGTAGAAAGCCGGATCTTACACTGGCAACCTCCACGTCTTTCCTTCCTTTTTTTTTCTCCTCTCCTTATTTACAGAGGTCTGGCCTGGTGTTGTCCCCTCTATGCCATATCTGCAAAGAACCTGAAACCATTCATCATATTTTGTTAACCTACCGTCTAATTACGATCCAGTGAAAAAGTACTTCGAAATTCAATTCATAAAATTAGGTACTGCTGTGAACATTGAAATTATTCTCTCCTTTGGGCACCTACGTTGGGTTTCAGCCACAAGAACGTATGCATGGCCGTTTGCGAGTTCCTTTGGGACACAAGGAGACTGTTTGGTTAACTTACTGTTTTGACAATTGATGATTCACAAAATTTTATTTTTAAGTTTATTGCCTTCGAATTTGCTATCATTTCAAAATCACACGGTTTCCTCGAAGGAAAAAAATGTCTCGTACGTTGGTTTCTTTTCTTTACTGCTTTGTGCAATTTCAGCTTTACCCTGACATATACTGTTTCCTTTAGTGTTTATCTCCCCTCACCCGTTTAACCACCGGTTTCTTGGCCAATACCCTGCAATGGGTACGAGCCATAATATAGGAAGAAAGCAAGTTGCGCCTCCCAGTGGTGAAGTTGAAAAACACGAATTTTCTTCCTCCTCTTACCTATGTGGACTTAGCCACTGGTGCCTACTAAAACAATCCTTTATGTTCCTGCTAGTGGTCTTGCTCGGCTTTTCTCAAACTTATGTTTGGACTACTCCATTATTACACCTCACGCCATCCTTGATAAAAACAAAACATAAAAGCAGGACGAGCTCAGCGCTATCAAGTAAACATGAGGAGTCAAGCGCGTGAAGAAAAATGGCATTCAAGACGAAGCGTGCGCGCTCAGCCGGAAGGAAAACAAACAAAAGAACAGTCATTCTCATTACAAGATGAAGAAAACTTACCCTAGGACTGCCTCCGCAACTTGGAAGGCGCAGACGCCAGCTGTATTCAGTACACAGGTCTTGAGCGAACGTTAGCCTAATGATGCTGGAGAGCGTGATCGCGCTGTCCAGGATCAGTGTAGTCTGCTGCAGTAACATACGCAGAGTGGCTTAGAGGTAGAATCCTACAGACTTTTTACAGCGGAGGTGTATATGGCCAGGGTTCCATGCATATTTTGTTCTCCGTGAACAACAACTATCATCATCAATGGCTTGTACCCCGTAAGGATTCATGCTCCTGTAAGCAAGCAAAAAATACAACAGATCATAGCCCTGTAAGGCAGAGGCTACAAGCACTCAGCAAGGTGAAGCAAAAAGTGCTTAAATTCTTTCTAATCACGCATACAACATACAGAACAGCATGTCGAAAACTGTCATATCAATGGCTCATACCCCCGTGAGCAATGGCTCATACCCCCGTAAGCAAGCAAAAAATGCAATGAATCATAGTCCTGTAAGGTTCACGGCTACTCACTTTGGGTGAATTAGCTTTGCGTAAATTCGCCGCTTTAAAGAAAGAAAATGCGGGCAAGACAGATGACGATTATTGTTAGTGGCAGAAGGATGTAATTTTGCTTAACAGTGCAGTGGCGTACCTGCATCGATTTGACATTATCAAAGAATATGATTGCCATTGCGAGTGAAATAATGACCACGCATCAAGACAATAAATGAATTCGTACCTTCGTGGAAAATTTTGTGTCAACTCCGTGTCGTGCGCTAAAAAGCTTGGCTGGTTGACCACCTTCACAGAGTGGAATGGCTCTTGACTCTTTTGTTTCTTTGTAACTTTCTCGCAAAATGATTTTGGGATTTCGGCGACGACGCCAGGGACCGCCGGTGGACTCTGGCGGACATCATAACGAGGAGGAGAAATGAACCAATAACAGCTATCACTGTAACAAGCCACAGGAATAAGAAAAAAGCAGTCATTCTGAGTGGCAGTTGATCAGTGCACAAGAATAGTGGCTGCATGCCCAATAGGGAAATATTCCTCTCTTGAACTCCGAGGTCTTCAAGAAGAAGAGAGGGAAGATATCGGACAATGAACCAACCAGTTGCTGTAAGCCGGCGTTTGCAAGAATGGGCCAAGGCAGGAGCAATCGTTTGGCGACGCAGTACGTCCTATACCATTCTGTAGAACACATAATGATTGGGAGATAAATATGGACTTCAGGCAGTTTATTTTCACATCTCAAAGTTTTAAATGATACAAATGCTGCTTGGATTATCCAGTTTCTCATTTCACCCGGTCGCACGCTGCAAGAAATGGCTTCAGTTCATATTTAGAAGCGTTTGGAAAGACACCGGTGCTTCCTGCTCATCAACAGCTCAGTATTCCTAGCCGCCTGCGATTGTGTGAGAAGTGGAAAACAGCGGAGGCTTGCCAGCGATACTGCGAAGCGATGAATAGATATTTAGACTGCCGCTAGAACATCATCATCATCATCATCAGCCTGGTTACGCCCACTGCAGGGCAAAGGCCTCTCCCATACTTCTCCAACTACCCCGGTCATGTACTAATTGTGGGCATGTTGTCCCTGCAAACTTCTTAATTTCATCCGCCCACCTAACTTTCTGCCGCCCTCTGCTACGCTTCCCTTCCCTTGGAATCCATTCCGTAACTCTTAATGACCATCGGTTATCTTCCCTCCTCATTACGTGTCCTGCCTATGCCCCCCCCCCCCCCCCATTTCTTTTTCTTTATTTCAACTAAGATATCATTAACTCGCGTTTGTTCCCTCATCCAATCTGCTCTTTTCTTATCCCTTAACGTTACACCTATCATTCTTCTTTCCAGAGCTCGTTGCATCGTGCTCAATTTAAGTAGAACCCTCTTATATACATATGTATACATGCCCATCGCTAATATACAGCCGAATGACTTCGTCCTCGTCAAACGTTTTTCTATTATGAAGCAAGTGTACTCGAGACCGTATGGCATAGTGCAACGTAGATAGGTGTCCGACAAAGAGTGAATTGTCAACGATGACGGCGTGCTAGAGTTTGCAGCCATAGGGCGGACCTTTCTGTATCATTGCAGGACGGTTGGATATTCAAAGAACGGAAGTGTACGTGGCCATGAACATGTTGCGGACATCGGGAAAGCGTCGAAGCCGGCAGGGGAGGGAGGTAGTAAAATTCACAGGGCTTGCCAAATCAAAAGCAAGTGGTAGTGAACTGTACCAATGTGAACTGTATTGACTGATTTAGCGAATGGTATGAATTTGAATTTATGTACCTCTGCTGAAGGACCAAGGCATCCCGTAACCCCTGTCCCGCATACTTGGGCTCTAACTTATGTCTACAAATTTCCAACTTAAATTAATTCATTTGAGCCTGCGACGCTTTCGACTGGGTTAGATTTTTGTTCCAATTGCGCCCAGTATCTTTCTTCAGCCAACACCGGATTATCTATTCGATATGTGTTGCATTATATGCATAGCTCCACTTGCGCTTAATCTTTGCCTCACTCACCAGCGTTTGCTCTCTAATACATATTGCTTTGATCCGAATTCTTAAATGTACGTCTGTAATTTTCTGTGCACTATTGGTACGGTCCTCAAATTTGGTACACAATAACAACACTTGCGGAACTTCCGAGAAAAACGCGTGCGCCCCCCCCTCCACCCACCCGAAAAAAAAAAAAGATTTGGCCATCCTTTTCTCTGTAAACCTGATTTGTGAGTTTAGGAGAAGGCTTAAACAGCCGCAGACACGACAAATTACCCTACCTTCTCTCGTATCTCATTGCAGCTCAATTTCGCATTCACGGGGTAAACGAGGCCGACTTTCTTGGGGCGTCCGAAAACAGAACAAGCCTTCTGAAGCCACTTGTGCAGCGGACGTGCCCCGCTTACGTCGCTTCCCGTCCGCATCAGCAATGACGCCACCGGATGTGGGAATGTATGAAATACATTGCTTTCACGTATGCTGCGTAAATGAGGCATGACGTCCAACGTCACTGCGCATCGTTGCTTATTGACGCATTGGAGCCTAAAATGCATAAGGCCGGACTATGTCACTACGTAGCAGCGCAAATACATTGAAGCATGCTTATGACAGTAAGTGCTCTGCGTGCTGTTCTTCTTTTTCTTTCTTTTCTACGGCGTTATTAAATATGTAGTCGGATCAGAATATGGCTCACGTTTTGCGAACACAGCCATTTGCTCTGGTAAATGAGTTATGTGCGTTCCGCCCTCGGTTGCAATTCTGCCCATCAACCCGCCCACGAGCTGGACCGAGAATGTTGGTGGGCGTTTTCTTGCTAACAAGATACTGCAAGAAAGAACTCTACTTAGTACCGGCCACTTACGTAGGTGTCGACTTGTGGCGAAATTCAGTTGCGAAACTATGCAATTGAACGGAGCGATAGAGGCGCCTAAGGCAAATTTGGGCGCCTGTCCAACATGAGGATTTTTTTATCACGTAACACATGTGTGTTTCCCTTTTTGTTATGTAAATATAAGGAGACGGAGGCTGCAACGTTGACGGGTACGCCTTTCAGTGACAGCGATTAATAAAGTATAGAGTAAATGACACAGCTTCAGAAAATTAGACGTGAATAGCGATCACACAACACACACACACACACACACACACACACACACACACTGTAGTCCGTTTCTCGGGAATGCTATGCCATGCTGATAACGCGCATGCCGTTCGTTACTGGGAAGTACTTGGCTCGCTGCGTTAAAGAAAGGAAATGCGGACAAGACAGATGACGATTCTCGTTGTGTGGCAAAAGGGTGTAATTTCGCTTAGGACTGTATATGTGAGTAAGTCGCAGCGCCTGCCGAGTCTCTTCTGTGTTCAGTTTTTCGGTATGTGGGGCTCGCATCAAGTAGCGCCCTTGAAGGTTAAATGAACCAATTTGACGTGGTTTCGCGTTCGAACTAAACGGGTTTTCCTCCTACAACAATGTATGCTTTCTAGCCTGGACTTCCCAGTTCGTTCAATTTAGGCGAAAAGTCGGATCAACTAATGTATAATTAATGGGAGTCCACCATATACGTTTGTCGAGAAGCTGATTCTTCCTTATTTCCGCTAAGTTTTATCGATGTTCTGCACTTTGCGCTCGATGTACGCCCTTGTAATCTTTAAATAATATCGCGCGAGCGCCGACCGGGAAGCCGATCAGCAACGTGCAACGGAGCGCATCGGCGAAATGGTCAAGAGCGAGCGCATGGGCATAACGCGCAGCCCAGTGGAAATGTCTTCGAGTGCGCTGTTCTGCTATGCGGAATCACCCCCTGCGTTGTCGGTCCTTTTCTTTTTATTTTATATGAACGCCTTACACAGCCACGTGGAGCGTGTGAGCATCGAGGTGGCCAAGACACGCCCACAGGCGTTGCTGTTTTTGGATATGTTTTGAGACTAGATCACGTTTTTGACTAGGCAAGAAACGTAACTGCACTGCGGCAGCTGACACTGTCAGGAAGCGTTGTGAGCGCAGCATCAGGTTTAAATAATGCCTTTACCGCCCATGTCAACAGTGACTTTTGCACTGGATGTGAAATGCCTCCTCGATTGTCAAAAGAAAATAGAGCGGCTGCGATATATATGTCGCTGCAGGGTGCGTCTCAGAGAGATTTTGCAAATACGTTGAATATAACGCAAGCCACTGTTACAGAATCGTGCAGGCGTTTCGAGATGAGGGGGGCATTGGTGATGCCGGAAGAAATTGTGTCCGCAAGGTAACTATCAAGAGCACGCTGCCTTGGTTGTGTATGCTGACGCTAATCCTTTCATGTTTAGGGTCAAGTCAGACGGTCAGGTCAGGTCATTTCATGGTCAGGTCAGAGATGCGGTGGGCCTCGACGTCAGCACAGTAAGTGCGCTACAACGGCTTCTCGAAGCAGGTTTCAAGAACCGAAGTGCTGCCAAGAAATAACTTCACCCGCCGTGGTTGCTCAGTGGCTATGGTGTTGGGCTGCTGAGCACGAGGTCGCGGGATCGAATCCCGGCCACGGCGGCCGCATTTCGATGGGGGCGAAATGCGAAAACACCCGTGTGCTTAGATTTAGGTGCACGTTAAAGAACCCCAGGTGGTCAAAATTTCCGGTGTCCTCCACTACGGCGTGCCTCATAATCAGAAAGTGGTTTTGGTACGTAAAACCCCAAATATTATTATTAAGAAATAACTTCTTTCCAATGGGAGGAGAGCAAAGAGGTTCGCTTTTTCTCAAGCCCACCTTCACTGAATTGCAGATGACTGGCGAAACGTTGCGTTTACAGATGAGTCAACGTTTTGCATCCAGTGGTGCCAAAAGCGGAAGGTCTACAAACCAGACCTCATGAGGTGCGTATTACTTCTAAGTTTTACTAAACTTAATTCTTCGAGTTTTTTCGTCTTTGTGTATTTTTTAGTTATTCCTCTTTAGAACAGCATGCACATAAACATACGTTGAAAAACGTCTCAATATTCTGAGTAATCGCTTGGATGTTTTTCAGGTATGACCCTCTCTGCGTTCATCAAGTGAGAGCCAGTGGGCGCAGTAGCATGAACGTTTGAGGCATGATAACCAAAGATGGCTTTGGATCTCTCCACAGGATTGAAGACGAACGTGCAGTGAAGCCTACATAAGAATAATCAATCAAGACCTCTTTCGTAGTGTTCTAGACGGTCCTTTTCCAGCCGGCTACTACTGGCTTCAGCATGACTTGTCGCTTGTCCATACGTCGCGCGCCGTGTGGGCGCACCTGGAAGAACTTGGCGTTACGACACTAATTGGCCCCTATTAGGAGCAGAGAGTAATGTTATTGAAAACATTTGGGGCTTAATGAAATTTGGCCTGTCGAAGATGCAGCTCCACCACGCAAGTTGCGTCGAATTGTGGGCTGCGATTGAAGAACATTGGAAGACCCTGAAAATTGACCCCGATATTGTTCCAGCACCATACGACTGCCTGCCGCGCCGTCTTGCTGACGTCGTCCGATCTGCTATAAAGGAATAGTACGTGTTAGGCTACTGAGCACGAGGTCGCGGGATCGAATCCCGGCCACGGCGGCCGCATATCGATGGGGGCGAAATGCGAAAACACCCGTGTACTTAGATTTAGGTGCACGTTAAAGAATCCCAGGTGGTCGAAATTTCCGGAGTTTACGGCGTGCCTCATAATCAGAAAGTGGTTTTGGCACGTAAAACCCCATAATTTAATTTTTTTTAAGGAATAGTACAACAGCAAAGAAGGAAGCAACCTCTCCTTTTTTTTTAAAACTTCATTCAGCACCAGAATAAAGTTATCTTTGACACAACGGCAGCGTGTCGGTCTGCATCAATTCGTCATCGCTGCCGTAGGCATGAAAATACAAGAGAAAGACGGAAATCAATATGTTGAAATCCGCAGATCAATTCAGGTGCCCTAATACGTGCGAATCTTTCTTCTTCGCGAAAGCAAGTACAAATAAGTGGAGGAAAAATATACAAATACGCAGACGTTAAAAATGTGAAAGCAAGAGCGTCTGCCTGCGGGCGTCTGTCGACTTCTCGATGCTGACACGCTCCTCGTGGCTTGAGTCAATTATCGGTGAAAGACTTCCGCAATGAATGAAAAATAAAAAAAAACGATAACACAGGGCGCGATTCCCCTTAGCAGAATAGCGCAGTCGAGGACACTTGCAATGGGCTGCGCATTACGCGAAGGCACATACTAGTGACCATTTTGCCAATGCGCTCCGTGGCCCCGCGCTGGTCGGCTTCCCGATCGATGCTCGCGCGATATTATAAAGGAAACGCAAGGATGTGCATCCGTGAGCAAAAGTATAAGGACCATAGAGCGCGTTTAAAACTGCGTCACCTCGTCATCCTTTGACGCGTCGCTCGCTGTCGAGACTAGCGGTACTATACAGTGGAACTGCTGTAATTTGGTCGCATACTTTGATTTGTATTTTTTGTCCGCTAGGAGCGCTCAACGCGGCTAAATAGTTGATCTATAAATTTGCATATAAGAACCAACAAACATAGCGAACGGGTCATTTCTTATAAAGTAAGCAGTCAATTGCTATTATTGCACTTCCGTTATTAAAGGCCGTGCTCTATTACTTCAATGAAGGTTTTGTAACCTCCATGACGTCTGATAAGCAGCAGCCCACTGGTATCGATTACAGTCCGTGTTGTTTAGGGATTCAACTAGTACGACGGTTATAATTGCGAACGGGGTGGTCGTTTCTTTTGGGCAGCATCTCGCAGGTTCGTTTTCATTACACAACAATAATATCTTAGCCTGTTTATGAATCCAACATTCAGTAGCCGCCACAAAGGGAACGTGTTTAAAAAGGTGAATTGTATCAGTTGCGGTATTTCACTGACCTCACGGCTGCATGCGCGGCTTCCGTCGTTAGGGATCTGCCGTGTCTGGTCGCGTAATGACGTGTTGCTTGAAAAAAACATGCCAGCTAGCGTAAAAACTCGTCGCTGAAACCGATCACACTCTGTTTGGAAACTACCCACGAAAGCGGATTAATTGTGCAGCCGCTTGTCGTGTAAATTGGTGAGTAAAACATGCGTTGCTTCGCATTTTCAACTTTGAATTTCCTTGTGTGCGAGGCGGATAAAGCAGATTCCTGTAGTCATTCGTTGAAAGTGAAAATGATAATTATAGTGTTATTGCTCTTTAAAGGCGATTCAAACAAGGCTTTTGTTATTTCGCAACGTTGCTAAAATCCCTAACACTAAGTACAGCATAAATAATGAATAGTTTTCGCTGTACTTGCGTAAATGATACAATGCGATAAGTTCACTGCACATTAGTGCAAATGCGCTTCCGGTGATATAATTGAATTAATTGCACTTGATACATAATGAAATTACTGTGTTTATTACCTAGTATCCTGCAAAACATTTCATCTAGTCGATGCTTCACCAAGCACAGCCCACACGGGGACAACATTGTAAGAAATGCACACTGAAAACAGTGTTGTGTGTGTGTGCTTCTTTGTCATGGAGCGTTTTGTGCACTGTTCTTAATCATACATGAATCACACTCACCCACACTTCCACCATAGTAAGCGGCGCTGTTTTTTCTTTCGATTCCAGCCTTCCAAGAAGCTGCTCATATTTTTTGAATCCTTTGGACTCTATTGTCTCTAGACGTGCAAGTCAACAGTGAATGTGTCACCAACAGGCTGGAATCATCGCAAGGTACGTTTCTGAATACTTCGCCTAAAACGTGTTTTGTTCATTTATTGGACTACTTTTTGTGTCATCAGTTCTTGCTTGCATGTTTGTCATGGCTTCATCATTTCTCTTTTCAGGAAGGTGGACAAAAGACAGATTATTGGCCTGCAAGCTGCCCATGCCAAGCCATAAGAAGCTCAACAGTCACCATAACGACAACAGGTCCTCTTGAACTACGTGCCTCACCATGAAATGTTTGCAAGTTTACCAGTTAGGGGGTTGTGAACACTATCAAGAAAGCAGCAGTCTACAGTTTTGCATCGTACCGAGCGGGAATGCTAGAACTTGACATACACGCTGACTTGCTTTTCAGGGATGGATGGATGGATGAACAACTTTATTGAGGTCCCTCGGTGCGCGCGATGAGCGCGAAGCGTGCAGCTCTCACGTCGGGACAGAGAGGGCATGCACCTCCGCCGCGTCGCGGGCTCGATGGATAGCCCCGAGCTGTGCTTGAAGGTCCGAGCTGCGTAGAGCTCGGTCCCATTCTTCCTTGGTGGTCCTAGCCCCCGGCGCCAAGGGGCAACGCCAGAGCATGTGAGAAAGGGTAGCTATATCTCTACAATAGCGCCACGCATTGTGAGGGTGCGCGTCCGGAAATATTTTGTGCAGGAAGACCGGGGATGGGTAGGTGCCCGGCTGAAGCCGCCTGTACGGGACTTTTTGTGCTTTGTTTAGTGCTTTGTGCGGTAGCGGCGTGGTTCTCTTGACTAACTTACAGTGCTGGGTGAAATTGTTTTAAGTGACGAGGGAGTCGCACTCGCTCTGCCATCCTGCCGAGAGGGAGTCCGGGCTCGCACGGTGAGTTAGGTCTTGTGCGGCCTCGTGGGCCGTCTCATTGAGGTTAGGGAGCGGCCCCTCCCATGGTCCCCTGTGTGCTGGGAACCAATTGATGTAGTGTGGGGTGAGGTGTTGAGTACCAAGTATTTTGCCGACGGTGGGGGATATGTTCCCTGTTCCGAAGGACAGAATTGCTCTCTTGTAGTCACAGTATACGAAGCTTTTACCGTCCTCTAGAAGTGCAAGGCTGATGGCCACCTGCTCGGCCACTTCAGAATTGTCAGTGCGGAACGTACACGCGTCGATGACCGTGGTATCTTTGTTGACCGCCGCTGCTACATAGGCTCGTCTGCCAGGATATTTGGCTGCGTCCGTAAAGCAGCATGCTGTCCCGGAGGCGGCTGCCTGTCGGAGGAGTGCTTTGGCTCGAGCAAGTCTTCTGTCGATGTTGTGCTCGGGGTTCATATTCCTGGGCAGGGGGGCTGCCCTGATTTTTCCTCTGATCGGGTGTTAGCCTGTGGCTGTTGCACTCGATCTCCGAGGTGCGACGCCGAGCTGTCGTAGGATCCATCTACCCGCCGGTGTGCCAGACAGCCTGGTGATCTGTGACCGTTCCTGTGCCTCCGCAATCTCGCTCAGCGTGTTTTACATGCCTAATACGTCCAGTGCCTCCCTGCTCGTGTGCATGGGTAGACCCATGGCTCTCTTGGCGACCTTACGCAGGAGCGTTTGGAGCTTGTCTCTTTCCACTTTGGTCCAGTTGTACATGGCCGCGATGTACACGAAGGGACTTATTACGAAGGCCTGTGCCAGTCTAAGCAGGTTGCCCTCCTTCAGTTACTCCTTCACTTACTTTACTTTACCTACTTACTTTCTTTACTTACTTACTTGCTTTACTTACTTACTTTAATTACTTACTTTACTTTACTTGCTTACTTTATTTTGCTTACTTTACTTTACTAACTTACTTTACTTTACTTACATTACTTACTTTACTTTACTTCCTTTAGTTTACTTACTTTGCTTTACTTTACTTACTTTACTTACTTACTTTACTTACTACTTTACTTTACTTACTTACTTTATTTACTTGCTTACTTCTTTGCTTGCTTGCTTGCAAGTAAGTAAGTAAAGTAAAGTAAGTAAAGTAAGGGAGTAAAATAAAGTAAGTGAGTAAATTAAGTGAGTAAAGTAAATTAAGTAAGTAAGTAAGTAAAAGTAAAGTAAAGTCAAAGTAAGTAAAGTAAGTAAAAGTAAAGTAAGTAAGTAAGTAAGTAAAATTAAGTAAGTAACTAAGTAAAATTAAGTAAGTAATTAAATAAATAAATAAACACGAATCCTTTTTTTTGCGTTTCTGCCATTCATAGAGCGGCCATTGCCTCCGGGATTTGTGGGTGCCAGCGCGCGCGTTAATTTTGGAGGCCATTAAGCGTCGAGCCCGGCTTCTTGAAACACCTCCAGATGGCGCTCGCCTCCACCGCATCGCGGGCCACGCAATAGGCCGCGTTTCTATCAGAAAGCTCGTCTTCATGTGTAGCGTTCGCTGCCAACATTACCCGGTAAATATCACGGTTACATAAGCTGCAGTTTATGGGAGGGGTGAGAAGCAGACATGAATCTGTGAATGCTGTAGCGTTACACTATTAAAAGCGCCACTTAAGCGTCCTCCAATTCAATTTCTTTAATCCAGGCGGACGCGCGAGCCCGCTTTGCCGCAGCCGCACTGTAAAACGGCGAAGCAGATATGACGAAGCCCGGTTTTCGGTAACATACGCATTAATAAAGGTTTACATCACGGAATAGCTCGCGGGATCGAATCCCGGCCATGGTGGCCGCACTTCAACGGTGACAAAATGCTTAAACACCCGTTTACTTAGATTTAGGCGCACTATTGAAAAACTTCAGGTAGTAAAAATTATTCCGCAGTCCCTGACTACGGCGTGCCTCGTAATCAGACTGTGGGTTTGGCACGTGAAACCCCGTAGTTCTTTAGCATCACGCAATGCATATTCAAAACGAGTATTCATAATAAACTTAGTCCGACACAAACGGGAAGCTACTTGTCTTTGCACGCGATGTTGAAAGGTTAGGAACCTTTGGGGGCGCTATCGGTGCTCCCTGGGGGAGGATTAGAGGCTAAGGAAAGCGGTAAAGCGGTGATTTGACGCTGCCTTTAAGCTTACCTAGCAACATTACCACATTCGATCGCCTTCGGGATCGTTGCAACTTTTAACAGAGCAAACTGGAACGTTTCTTCGCAGGTGTGCCATGCAAAAAATCCGAGATCATGCCATCGCCGTCACCTTGGTGCTTTCGCTACGCTCGCGCCACATACAATTGGTGGCCTTACAAAAACATGTTGGTATATCTGGCACTTCTTAGCAGAACCTCAACCGATGTTGGATACCCAGCTAGCTTCGCTTCGCCTGAAATGGATTTCCAGAGTGGACGGGTTCTGAATAATCTGCTTAGCTTTCTTTGTTCCCTCGTTCCTTTGCACTCAGGGACTCCATTTGCTCTGTAAGTTTGTTCACCCTCGTAGTAATGTTCGTTATCGACCGAAAATATCCAATTATTGCCACTCAGTGGGCTGTTCAGGCTTAATTATTCTCCGTCATCGCAAATTGAGCTGTTGCAAACGCTTAATCACTGGCTGCAAACCATGTGTCCACAAATGCTTCACTATCATTTTTATAGCGTGCTTTTCATTCGCCGTGCTTGGGGAAAGTCATGCTTCTATTACCCTTGACGCCAGCTTAACATTTCGTGAAAGGCTCTTGATGCTGGACAATGCCTTAGTATGTAAATGTCAGAGGTTCGCGATGTCGAGCGTCAACACGAGCTCTTGGTGGGAAGAGAGAGATAGAAAAAAAAGCTGTTCCCGTTGCCCCGCGGGGTCGCTTTCGCTCCTTGAGATAGAAGGACCCCACTATGTGATGTTCTGCATGAGAAATATCTTGTGCTCTTGCTTTTCTGGCGTTTTTCCAGACTGTTGCTTTTCTAAGTGTAGTGGGCGTAATGTCATTTCGGGGGAACAATTGCCAGAACGCTTCTGTTTCTCTTTGTGTAGTAAATTTAGTATATGTTCGCTCACTTATTGATATACGAACATACACAGATAGAAAACTTGCAATAAAAGGGTTGTTACGAAATGCTAGTAATCGTTTCACTGAGACAGTATCGGGTTACATTAAGGGCCTGCTGCTCTGTCAATGTTGCGAAGTGAACAACAGAAGCACGTGGCTCATTAATAAACTACCATCTCCAGGGTGCCTTTTGTCAAAGATGTGCCGGCGCTGTTCCTGACAACGTTCGACGGCAAAAGTCTGACGCGTCGCATCCTCAACAACGTAAGTATTACAACGAAAAAGGTTCTCTCTGCATTAACAACGAAAAGCTTTCAGCACGTGCCATTGTTCTTGCAATCCATACACGCGCACTTTATAAATCTATCCAAATGATGGTTAAGCCCTTGTTCCTGCAACGCCACGCGACACTTTTGATGTCGAAGCTGCGAAATATTACACGCTTTTCCTGCGCCGGTAATCGCTTTCTAAACTTTGTGCTGTCGCTGAGAGTGTATGCGAAAGTGTTCAATGCTTTGGAGCTCCTTATGCCTTGGAAGAGTGAAAAGCATATATGTCACTTTTTTTTTTGTACAGAGTAAGCTGTTAAAGGGTAAAAAGTTCACGGATCAGCTAAAACTTTAAAACTGGGCCAAAGTTTGTCCGCAAGCTTCCTACCGTTTGCCGATTACCGGTTACTGGATACGTAGTTATGAGCGTCCCCTTTGGAACGGGGCGGCGGATTGCCCCACCAAGCTACAGCTATATTATACTGCCTAATGTCCTACCTAGGTTAAAAAAGAGAAAAAAAATCACTATGAACTCACATAACCAAATTTTCTGAACCCCTATTGCGCACTTTGCTTTTGTACGTTTCCGTTTTTGTCGTTTCCCTACTTTTCTTCCACCAATCTTCCATTCGCCTCTTACTAAACCCTATTGCGGACATGTTTACTTTTCCACTGCTCTCGCTGAACCCAAGGGCTTCAAGGAGGACAGTGGTGCCTAAATCGACCGCTGGGCAGACGTCTTCCCATTCTAATAAAACATGCTCCATAGTTTCCCTAGCTTTACAGGAGCAAGCACATGCTTCTTCTTCCCCCTTATATCTAGGGAAGCCGGGTTAGTGGCGCCACCTGGTGCCGCAGAGCTCAACCAGTTAAACACCGGGCTAAAATAGCAGTAACCAATATTATTCTACTTTGATGCTGGTGTAAATTTTTGGTAGCGACTCAATCGTGAACACGTCGTCATATTTAAATGCCTTTTTCCAACAAGAACACTCACGGAACCAGAAAACGCGCTATCAGCCATTGTTCTGAGACTAAGCGTCAGAAGATGTCGCTACCGGTGTTTTCGCGACCCTTTCGCGACGTATACGTCCCCGGTGGTAACCCGGTAAAGCGCATACGGTAAGGAGATTGTGGTCAAGCTAAGTGTTGCTTGACATGGACAGCTCATCTTTGCTAATATAATCCGGCATCAGGATGGGCTGGAATTTTTCACTATAAGCCATTTTAGTGTAAAAAGCCACAACTACAACTGTTGAGGGTGATATGCAATGCTTTTTGATTTAGAGTAATTGTAGTAATGGGAGTAACAGCAATTATTACAACACGCCGCCGCTGATAGCGGTGCTGCAGCAACAGTGAAATCAGTTTCTAGGCTACTTATTTTATACAAGGTGTTTCACGTAACATGAACCAAGGATTTCAAAACAAGGGGTTAGCTGCAACTGATTGAAACAAGCGACATAGTTTGCCGTTATATGGAGCTCCTTAGGATATTTTTTATAGTGCGCCTAATTAGTCAATGAACTACAATTAATTATCAAAATCTTTAATATTCACTTTAGGGCAAAGTGTGTTTCGTTACGTTGTGGAGGGCATTCCAGAACGACCGATCCAATTTTTTGTGGCAACGTAGATGCTGCTTGGGGAATTTTTCCGGCTTTTAATGAAAGCCCGCGAAGCCACTTGACTGCGCTCGTGCGCTATCGTGATGCTGCGCTCTCAACCGTGCGTCGAGCCTATCGCTTATCAGGGACGACGGCGCCTCCTTTCTGTGTGCCACCGTCAAAGATGCTGACGCACTGTGAAGCTGATACCTAGAGTCGCGGCCACTCACTTCGCCACGGTCCGCGCGCACGGTTCTTTCGCACGAAGCGTGGTTGAGAGTGCTGCAATGCGTGCGCTACCGCATGAGCGCATTCACGTGGTTTTATTTCATATTTCGCGGGCTTTGTTTAAACGTTCCGAAAAAGTCGCCACGCAACATGTACGTTGCCCCAGAAAATTGGATCGGTCGTTTTGGAATGCCCTCTACAAGGTAACGAAACGCACTTGGCTCTAAAGTGAATATTAAAATTTTTGCACAATTGATCTTAGTTAATTAACTAATTAAGCGCGATATAAACATAACATAAGGAGCGCCACATGATAGAAAACCATATGTCCTCGGTTACATTCAGTTGTGGTTAAGCACTCTTTTAAAATCCTTGGTTCATGTTACGTAAAACACCCTACGAAAGGCTAGAGACGTCACTCCCCACATCGCAAGCTGCCATTGCCGCGGCAGCTTCCGCGACAGTAATCTTTCCCGGTAAATGTATGCAGGGAGTGCTACGTGTTTCGCATTATTATAAGGCGCGCCTTATCACTAATTATGTGGTTCGATTGGTTGTTTTGTGCTTGTTCTTTATTGAAACCTATGCTGTTCTGTACGTTGATGCGTGATTCGAAAGCATTTATGCACTGCTCGCTTCACTTTTCTGACTGCTTGAAGCCTCTGCCTTACGGGGGTACGAGCCACTCCTCCTGTCCTGCACTGCCGTCGAGATCGGCACACATTTTTTGCTAAGGGACAAGGACACGAAAAATGCCGGTTACCGAGAGGCTAGCAGCTTCATTGCAATAACTTTTCTTTTGTGAATGTGGGCACAGGGCCCGCCTCCACAATATGTTCTCGAATAGGGCTAAATCTGTTCGCAAGGGCCGCTGCCAGAGAAGCGTGATATCGAAAATATTAACGTCATCTGGAGCCGCTCCGTGACTAACAGCACTTAAACACGGAATTACTTTTGTCAATACCGGCACAGATAATTTCCCTGCGGTTTGGCACTCATGGATGGTTCCTTGACGGATGTATTTACGGCTATATCGCATGATCCTTCTTAAGTTTGCCGGAATATTTAAATATTGCCTGCGGAAGATTAGATAATTCTTGTCCTTGAGCAGGATTATTCGAGGAGGCGGACATTGCTAGCATCAGAAATCGAAACACATATACAACTTATGAACAAAAGCTCACTAGTTACCTATTTCATTAATAACTTTACGGCACATATTGCAACTTATGAAGTGTAGCCGGCGAGTTTCCAAGACGTATCCACTTGAAATGAATCCCCAAGATGACACTAGTTTCGAGATATTATTTCTAAAAATATGGCACGAAATACACGACTTTTCCTGTTACTTTTGTGCTTTAATGCATAAAAGAGCATTTTGAAAGAAGAGTAAACGGAACAAGTGTTATAATTTTACGACGTGTTTCACGTCGCATATCATCAAACCCATGGCATCCTGGAAATTTTTTTCAAGTGTATCCGCCTTGCAGACTCACTAGCCTCAATTTTAGCAATGTGCTGTTAATTAACTGTCATCATCATCATCATCATCGTCGTCGTCGTCGTCATCATCATCATCATCATCAGCCTGGTTACGCCCACTGCAGGGCAAAGGCCTCTCCCATACTTCTCCAACTACCCCGGTCTTGTACTAATTGTGGCCATGTTGTCCCTGCAAACTTCTTAATCTCATCCACCCAGATAACTTACTGCCGCCCTCTGCTACGCTTCCCTTCCCTTGGAATCCATTCCGTAACTCTTAATGACCATCGGTTATCTTTCCTCCTCATTACGTGTCCTGCCCATGCCCCATATCTTTTTCTTGATTTCAACTAAGCTATAAACTCGAGTTTGTTCCCGCACCCAATCAGTTCTTTTCTTATCCCTTAACGTTACACCTATCATTCTTCTTTCCATAGCTCGTTGCGTCGTCCTCAAGTTAAGTAGAACCTTTTTCTTAAGCCTCCAGGTTTCTACCCCGTACGTGAGTACTGGTAAGACACAGATGTTATTAACCTTTCTCTTGAGGGATAATGGCAACCTGCTGTTCATGATCTGAGAATGCCTGCCAAACGCACCCCAGCCCATTCTTATTCTTCTGATTGTTTCAGTCTCATGATCTAGATCTGCGGTCGCTAACTATCCTAAGTAGACGTATTACTTTACCACTTCCAGTGCCTCGCTACCTATCGTAAACTGCTGTTCTCTTCCGAAACTGTATATATATATATATATATATATATATATATATATATATATATATATATATATATATATATATATATATATATATATACAACTTGTTACTGGCATTGCACTAAAAAGGAACGTGACAGAACGCATACCCGCCCGAGAGGCAGCTGAACGGGGCGTGAATTTCGGATGATATGCACCTGTAGTACAAAGCCAGGTGCTCGAAACCACTCCCATAGCTTTACCAGATTTAGTGCTACAGTTTACCCTACGTTAAAAGTTTCATCCCTATGTGTCCCACACCAGCAAAGTAATTACGACAGAAGAAATATGCTTGCACACGATGACCTCGCTGACCTTTGTTGTGATTACTCATTACTACTCGCTGACGATGATCCGGATCCGCAGTCACTACCTGACCTAAGTAGATGTATTCCCTTACCACTTCCAGTGCCTCACTACCTATCGTAAGCTGCTGTTCTCTTCCGAGACTGTTAAACATTACTTTAGTTTTCTGCAGATTAATTTTTATACCCACCCTTCAGCTTTGCCTCTCCAGGTCAGTGAGCATGCATTGCAGTTGGTCCCCTGAGTTACTAAGCAAGGCAATATCATCAGCGAATCGCAAGTTACTAAGGTATTCTCCATTATATCTTATCCCCAATTCTTCCCAATCCAGGTCTCTGAATACCTCCTGTAAACACGCTGTGAATAGCATTGGAGAGATCGTATTTCCCTGCCTGACGCCTTTCTTTATTGGGATTTTGTTGCTTTCTTTATGGAGGACTACGGTGGCTGTGGAGCCCCTATAGATAACTTTCAGTATTTTTACATACGGCTCGTCTACACCCTGATTCCGCAATGCCTCCATGAGTACTGAGGTTTCAACTGAATCAAACGCTTTCTCGTAATCAATGAAAGCTATGTATATAAAGGTTGGTTATATTCCGCACATTTTTCTATCACCTGATTGATAGTGTGAATGATGTCTGTTGTTGAGTAGCTTTTACGGAATCCTGCCTGGTCCTTTGGTTGACGGAAGTCTAAGGTGTTCCTGATTCTATTTGCAATTACGTTAGTAAATACTTTGTAGGCAACGGCCAGTAAGCTGATCGGTCTATCATTTTTCAAGTCTTTGGCGTCCCCTTTCTTATGGATTAGGATTATCTTAGCGTTTTTCCAAGATTCCAGTACGCTCGAAGTCATGAGGCATTGCGTATACAGGGTGGCCAGTTTCTCCAGAACAATCTGTCCACCATCCTTCAACAAATCTGCTGTTACCTGATCCTCCCCAGCTGCCTTCCCCTTTTGCATAGCTCCTAAGGCTTTCTTTACTTCTTCCGACGTTACCTGTAGGATTTGGAATTCCTCTAGAATATTCTCTCTTCCATTATCGTCGTGGGTGCCACTGGTACTGTATAAATCTCTTTAGAACTCCTCAGCCACTTGAATTATCTTATCCATACTAGTAAGGATATTGCCGGCGGCTTTGTCTCTTAACGCATACATCTGATTCTTGCCAATTCCTAGTTTCTTCTTCACTGCTTTTAGGCTTCCTCCGTTCCTGAGAGCATATTCAATTCTATCCATATTATACTTCCTTATGTCAGCTGTCTTACGCTTGTTGGTTAACTTCGAAAGTTCTGCCAGTTCTATTCTAGCTGTAGGGTTAGAGGCTTTCATACATTGGCGTTTCCTGATCAGATCTTTCGTCTCCTGCGATAGCTTACTGGTATTCTGTCTAACGGAATTACCACCGACTCCTATTGCACACTCCTTAATGATGCGCACAAGATTGTCGTTCATTGCTTCAACACTAAGGTCCTCATCCTGAGTTCAAGCCGAATACTGGTTCTGTAGCTTGATCTGGGGAATTCCTCTATTTTTCCTCTTGCCGCTAACTCATTGATCGGATTCTTATGTACCAGTTTCTTCCGTTACCTCCTCAGGTCTAGGCTAATTCGAGTTCTTACCATCCTATGGTCACTGCAGCGCGCCTTGCTGAGCACGTCCACATCTTGTATGATGCCAGGGTTAGCGCAGAGTATGAGGTCTATTTCATTTGCAGGCTCGCTGTTCGGGCTCCTCCGCGCCCACTTTCGGCTATGCCGCTTGCGGAAGAAGGTATTCATTATCCGCATATTATTGTGTTCCGCAAACTCTACTAATAACTCTCCCCTGCCATTCCTAGTGCTTATGCTATATTCCCCCCCCCCCCGCCTTGTCTCCAGCCTGATTCTTGCCTACCTTGGCATTGAAGTCACCCATCAGTATAGTGTATTTTGTTTTGACTTTACCCATTGCCGATTCCGCGTCTTGCATAGAAGCTTTCGAGTTCCTGGTCATCGTGACTGGATGTAGGGGCGTAGACCTGTACAACTTTCGTTTTGTACCTCTTATTAAGTTTCACAACACGACCTGCCACCCTCTCGTTAATGCTATAGAATGCCTGTATGTTACAAGCTATATTAATCAGGAATCCGACTCCTAGTCCTCGTCTCTCCGCTAGGCCCCGGTAGCACAGGACGTGCCCGCTATTTAGCTCTGTATATGCTTCTTTAGCCTCCTAACTTCACTGAAGCCTATTATGTCACATTTACTGCCTTCTAATTCCTCGAACAGCACTGCTAGACTCGCCTCACTAGATAGCATTCCAGCGTTAAACGTTGCCAGGTTCATGTTCCAATGGCGGCCGGTCCGGAGCCAGGGATTCTTAGCACCCTCTGCTGCCTCGCAGTTCTGACCGCCGCCACGCCATGGACAGTTGCTTCGCAGCTGCTGGGGACTGAGGGCCGGGGTTTTATTTTGCGTTCATATAGGAGGTTGTGGCTAAGTACTGCACCAGGGTGGCCAATCCTGCTCTGGTGAGGGAGTGCGTTACCGGTTCTGGTCACCGGGATGAGGCCGCAATCCAGGCGTGTTTATGCAATTTTATCAACACGCGGATTTTTTTTAATCCGGTGGGAAATTGCGCGGCACCGGGATTCGAACCACGGACCTCTTGCACGCGAGGCGGGTGTTCTACCTGTACACCACCGCTGCACCTAGAGCATGTTCAATTCTATCCATATTATATTTCCTTATGTCAGCTGTCTTACGCTTGTTGATTAACTTGGAAAGTTCTGCCAGGTCATATTCTAGCTGTAGGGTTAGAGGTTTTCATACATTGGCGTTTCTTGGTCAGATCTTTCGTCTCCTGTGATAGCTTACTGGTATCCTGTCTAACGGAGTTACCACCGACTTCTATTGCGCACTGCTTAACGAATTGAGTGCTTAATTAGTGATCTTTAGTAGCTAAATATGTGTTTCAACTTGTTGTGCAAGTAATCTCCGCCTCACTGAATAGCCCAGCTCAAGGACAAGGATTATGTTATCTGCAAAAAGCAATTTTTCTAAATTGCAGAGAACTTAAAAATGAACAGTCCGTATACAATGTGTTCAACACTTTCAAAAATGCTTAAAGCTCGCCTGTGGCAGATGGAACAATTCTTGTTCATGAGCTGGACTACGCGAAGAGGGGCAGGTTATTTATACAAAAAATTGGCATGCATAACTGAATAAATAACAAAAATGCACTACTTACGTTTTTAAATAATTACCGTACGGTCCATATTGCAATTTACAAATTCTAGCCGTGGAGTTCGCAAGACGGATCCGCTTGGAAGGAATTCTCAGGGTTACACCAGTTTCCAGATATTAGTTGTCGAAGTTTTCGGAGAAATGCATTGGCGTTCCAGTTACTTTTTTAGCAAAACGTCGTTTTATGCATTCGAGCACAAAAGTAACTGGAACGCCAATGTATTTTCCCGCAACGTTCGAGAATTATTATCTCGAAACTGGTGTCATCCTGAGAATTGGTTTCAAGTGGATCTGCCTTTCGAACTTGATGTCTGGAATGTGTAAATTGTGATAGGGACTACAATGTAACAAGTTAAGAACTTCATTAGGTAATTTTCGTTAATTAGTCAATCACGCATGTCAATTTCTTGTGCAAGTAATGTCCGCCTCTTCAAGTAGACCAGCTTACGATAGAATTGTGCTATCCGCCACAAGCAACACTTAAAATTTCTTTGAGTGTTCGCTGAAACACCTCGTATTCAAAGCCTAAATATTCTGGCGCCGTCATTCCGTCATTGTGATGCTATTGTTGTTTTCCAGTTTCGTCGTCCCATTGTGATTATGCCGTCGTGGTCATCCAATTGTCATCATTCGCTCTTCGCTATCCCATTGCCGTCATGTCATCGTTATCATAGCATCGTCATCATTCCGACACGCTATGCCATTGTCATCCTTTGAGAGGCATCATCAAGCCGTCATCATTACGTCATCGGAATGCCACCGTTTTCATTGCGTCATACAATCGTCCTCATGCCGTCGTGATAGACCTCTCCTGGGGTACGTCACACCGCGCCGGCGACGTCACAGCGTGATGTCAGCGGGACACGTGCAGTGACCGTGGTTCGCAAAACACAGCCGCTGCCGGCTTTCTGCGTGGACTCGCGCAGTACTAATCTTTTTTTTTTGCGTGAACCTCCACAATTTTCCTGTCAAACAGATTAGCAGTATTGTGTGTTGGAGAAAATCGGTGTGTGGTAAACTGCGGGATGAAAATATGGTGACGCTGGCCTTTTTTTTACTTTTGTCATTAACCACGTGTTGGTCTGTGATGGATTGTGCTATAGTAGGCAGGCGTTGGGCCCCTTCCGGTTGCCAGCCTGCTCCTCGCCTCGCTTTCCCTTTTCTGTTAATTGTATATATGTGTTCAAAAGAAATAATAATAATAATAATAATAATAATAATAATAATAATAATAATAATAATAATAATAATAAAGAATATCGGCTTTTCGATGGAGGTGTGCCACGTTTGTTGTGGTGTGGTAAAGTGTGCGGCGAAAAACGGCGACGTTATCGGCTCATCTGAAAGCAGGGAAATGGACTAAATTGTGTGTGTGTGTGTTATACGATTAGCAATCTCTTGCGAGTCTGTGGACGCGTGTTGCGTGTAATAAAGTCAGTCGTACTTATCCGGCGACGATAGAACTTCAGGACCCGTAACTCTTGAACACGTGGGAATGAATGAGACGTACGTGATTAGTGAGCGAGTGTATCTCGGTGTCATCTGCGCTGTGTGAAGAAAAAAAAAAGAAAGAAAGCCTTCGTTTAAGCGTAATCTATCGACCTCCCCCCTCCCCCCCCCCCTGCCTGAAAGGTACGACTATAAGTTAGTTTCTAGCATGTTTTGACCACTATTTTTCCACTATATTTTGTTTGAATAGTTTCACCACTATATTTTCTATTCTAACTTTTTTCATCACATTCTTGTAAATCCCCATGGTCCTATTCACATTGCTTGCATCGAATTCACTGTCTCTCTTCCTGTCATTTTATTTCTTTCTTTTTTGCCAACCATTGCTCCCTTCGATGATGCGGCAGGTAGACAGGAGGGGCGCACTCCCAGTGACTCCATGCGGTTTGCCAACATGGCTAGGTATCAAGACCGTAAGTTGGGCCAATTGGTTAGGATACACTGCAAGGTTCGCAACAGTGTAACAGCGCAACACAAGACAAGGGCAAAAGGAAGGTAAAAGCGACAACACGGTGCTGGTCTCAGCTGATATTTTATTGAAGATGCATCTAATATATATATATATATATATATATATATATATATATGCAAGTTCAGAAATCATGACATGCGTGAGGCACAAAGATACATCAAGGCAACTGTGAGCAACTGACGCATAATCAAGAGTGACAAAGGTAACGAAGTTTCTCGTGACGAACAACAATAGACGGTCCGCCTGATACACGCCTTGTCCCTAATGTTTAAATTGTAAGCGCCAGCGATATTGTAAGCCTCAGTGATTTCCGATGGGCAACTGATCTCATACAGCACAAGTCACGTATTTTTGGAGGTGGTCATTGAAAGAGATCTCTCCTGGACCCCTCATGTGAATTATGTGAGAAAACGCCTGACGGGAATTTGTCATATCTTTAGTTTCCTAGCAGGAAAGACCTGGGGGAGCGTTAATACAATCTATGCTTTAACTGTACATGGATTCCTCCAGTAAAGACTACCGGTTATCTCCAACACCTGCAGAAATAACCTGAATGTAATCCAAGGCATCCATGCACAAGCCCTCAAGATCGGCCTTGGTCTACCGCGGAGTGCGTCAACGAGTGAAGTTATTGCAGTAGTTCAAGATTACTTTATTAGAAATCACATTATCAGTGAAACAATGCGTGGGCACATAAGACACTTCGCCCGGACTCCTACACACCACCTCGCAAGTCTCCCAGTAGAAAGGCCCCACACGACATTCAATGCAACTGTCATCGCGCACCGTGCCTCTCTCAGGTCGGATTACGCACCAGCGGTAACACCTTCAATTCATCTGTGGTGCGTGAGCCGTAGTGAAGTAAACCTAACAATCCCAGGACCTCAGAAAAAGTTGGACTTACCGCCATCTGCACTCCAGCAAGTTAGTTTACTCCTCCTGTACGAGAAATACAGTGACTACCCACACGTCTATACTGATGGCTCAACTACATCAATTATTTACGGCGGCGCGTTAATTATATCAACAATGGGAATAAGCCAGCGATTCCAGACTTCCCATATCACTATGTATACAGTTGCAGAGCTCGCGGATCTCCGCGACGCGCTATGGGCAGTCTTCTGCGATTCAAGGCTGGCCTTGTAATGTGTGCAGTCTTTTCTCCGATACGGAACTCACGATCAGCTCGCTTGCAAAATTGTCCATCACTTCAGAGAGAAAGGCCATGATATCTGCTTTCATTGTGGTATCACTGGAAATGATGACGCAGATAAGGCAGCTCGGACGTCAAAGAGGACCGCTGCGTTCCCATTCCTCTCTCAAGGACCAACGCTACGAGACAACTTCGCGTTCTAGCACGCACGCTCACCTTAGCAGAGTGGAATACCGCACATACAAGGCGCACAAGGCTGCACAGACTAAACCTGTCACTTCAACTCAGACCTTCAGCCGGTCTGCACCGACGCGAAGCGTCTCTTCTGTGTCGGTTATGGCCTGGAGTTGCCTTCACGAATGCCTACTCAGCACTAATTGGAATGGCTGATAGTCCTGCATGTGATGTTTGCGGATGCGAGGAGAACAGTGACCACTTATTGTGCCACTGTCCTCAATTTCAAGCACAAAGGCAATCTTTTCCAACACATTGAGGAAACTAGATGATCATCCTCTGAGTGAACAGACAGTACTAGAGCACCGTCCCCACCCATCTTCGGCTCAGAAGGCAGTGGAGGCACTTTTGTGCTTTCTGGGAACGTCTGGTTTGTACAAGCGGCTTTGACTCAAGTACTGTCCCTGCACGTCTCTATACCCGCTCTCTTCCCCTTCTCCCCTCCCCCAGCGTAGGGTATAGCCACCCGAACTCATGACTGGCTGACATCCCTGCCTTCCTTTTATCCCACCTCTCTCTCCTTCAGGGATTTCTCTTGTCAATTGGCTCGCGTGTGTATCAATGACATTAGTTTTTTCAAATAGAGGCGACAGCCGCATGACTTGAAATGCTCCGGGAGATGAATTGGAGCAACCCTTTGAAGAGATAGCTCATGCTCCCTAAGTCGAACATTCACACAGCGCCGTGTTGTCGTTTTCACCTCCCTTTTGACCGTATCTTACGTTGCGCTGCTACGAACCTTACAATGAATGTCATAAGACATTACAACATCGTCATTCTAGCATCATCATCGTATTCTCGTCATGCCATGGTCGTCATAAGGGCTCTGTTATTGCGATGTCGTCATGGCAGCCTGGTCATTGCATCATTGTCAGATAGTGGTCGTCATTCCGCCGTGGTCTTCTCATAACTTTTATTATGTCGTAGTCACTTTAGTGTCGTTATTCTATTGTCATCATGCCATCGTCGTAGCACCGTTGCCGTCATTCCACCTTTATCATGCCATGGTAGCTCTGCGTCGTCTTCATGCACGGAAGAAGGAAAAAGATAGGAGGGAGAATCGCCCAACGTGATTGAAGCCATGTGTGTGGTCCCAACAGGTGACCTGAGATACAAGCAGTATGTTACCAGAGGTCGAGGTAGATCAGCCGAGCAGCTGCCTGCTGAGCGCACATCGATTAAAAACTACCAATAGAATAAAGAAACAACTACTGTGCACGACGCGTCTCGGAAAATCTCGATTGTTGCTCCGTGACCAAGAGGTCACGTGTTGGGCCGACACTGACCAATGCACTCAGCAAAGGGACGGGTGTCACGGAGCGTTCGCTTGCCGAAGCTGGCGTTGTGGCGTAAAGCTCCCTCCTATCTTTTTTCTTCATCCGCATCCTCAAGCCATCGTGGTTGTTCTGTCGCCGTCATTGCAGTATCATCATTACACTGTCATGCCGTCTTCGTCCCGCTGTCATCGCTTTGCCATAGTTGTTGCTTCATCGTCATTCCATCGTCGTCATCTGTGGCATCCGTATGTTCATGCATCACAAGTTTAATTTGAGCGAGGCATTTACAGTTAAAATTAGTCCAAATTGGTCGGGTCTTTCATACCTGCAAAGGTCTTTGAACAAAACAGACTTATTCGGAAACAACATAAAATACTTCGGTTAAACCAATTATCGCAGCATGCGTGGGATCCGCACACATGAAAGAAAAATTGCCGGCTCGTCCTCTACAAGGTCACGTGAAAGTTTGCAGCCCAATTAATTACTCAGATGCATTGCCTCAGCGAGCTCCTGACACGACGCTAATTGCGTTGCCGTTCACTAATCGGCGTAATCTAATTTATGTGGGATTACAGATATGCCTAGTGATGGCTGGCGTGGAGAAAGCTAATTTAACGGCAATCGATCGTTACGCGATTTTCATCCCACCAGAAGTGCGAGTACCGACGTATACGATGAAAATCGCAGTCGCAGTCCCGACTAACGAAATTGCACCGAGAGCAATTTCGCGGTTTGTTTTGAGAAATGGTGTGTCGCTCAGTACAATGCGCGGAGACCTGGTTTTCCGAATTCGGTGCGTACGCGAATGGAGAATAAAAAGCTTGTACCGCAGATTCAAGTCTACTATTTCTATGCGTTCTTTGACACGGTGGAACTCATTCGCTCGTAAGAGGAGATCCAAGCATCCGCGTCTTTCAATATATATATATATATATATATATATATATATATATATATATATATATATATATATATATATATATATTACGAGCGAATGAGTTCCAGCATATATATATATATATATATATATATATATATATATATATATATATATATATATATATATATATATATATATATATATGTATATATATTCTCTCTTTCTTTTCTTGCCGTTGGAAGTGACTGTCTAGCGTTTGTACATTTCAGGGCAAGTTTTTTGAAGTGTGTTGTCGTTGCCAGGCTTCCGCGAAAGGAACGC
This sequence comes from Dermacentor variabilis, assembly GCF_050947875.1. Classification (NCBI taxonomy): domain Eukaryota; kingdom Metazoa; phylum Arthropoda; class Arachnida; order Ixodida; family Ixodidae; genus Dermacentor; species Dermacentor variabilis. The sequence continues at coordinate 50,373,788 of NC_134571.1, read as the reverse complement.
TTCCTTCATCTTTACTTTTTCCGTAGTGTACTTGTGGAATTTCTATGTGTACTGCCACACAAGCTGTAGGCAGAACCCCAGGGCTAACTCTACGTGTCCAGAGCAAGATGGAATCCTCTTACAACAATGGATCCGGCTTGGAATTTGAAAAGACTAGCAACACAGCCAAGAACGAAGCTTTCCACTGTTCACACACTTGGAAGCAATCGGAACCAACCTGCAGTATTTTTGTGGTCTTCGAGTGGACTAACATGAACGTGCACTCCTAAATTTGCTTTGTTCCTTTTTTTTTCTTGTGCAGCTTGATTCCCTTGTTTTCGGAGCATTAAGACCTCACGTCGCCATGCCCCATTTCTACTTCATTTTTTTTTTACGTTTCATACCCTGTCGTTTTTGATCGGCCGCTTCGCGTTATCGGATTTCGACTACGAGAGTGCAGCATTCGATTTTTTTTCTGGCCGTCCAGACTCCAGAAAATTGGCTCGAGGAGCATGAAAGACGGCTGCGGCAAATTCAAGCCTTTCAGAGAAACTGTCAGTGCGTTTGCAAATGGAGAAGCATCCAGTTTTCGTCAGCTGTACAAAGATTTTCTTCTTTGTTTATTGAGGCCTGGTAGCCCGGGACAGTGGCATCTTTGAATCACTCTACCGTGGAGGCTGCGGCAGCGTTTCATAAAACGCAGAGGGCCGGAAACATAAGGTGGAGTGGGCGACCGGCAGAGAGGCCGGCCCAAAGCAACACTTCGCTAGCAGAAATTGCGGCGTCTCCTCCGAAAGTATATCAAATGTAGAAAGAAATGTAACAGAAACACAACAGTATTCGCATAACGATTTCTGTAGGGTGGAAAGCGTTCCTCGTGTCACCTAAACACACGCTGCAGCCGTGGCTCATCATGTGGAGACCTGCGATGGTATGACTCACCTCACTTATTTATTCATGCCCCGCTCCCTGCCCTTCTGCAAATCAAACAAACAAATAAACAAAAGGTACACCTATACAAAAGGAAAGGCTGTTATACGAAACACTAACATGCATCAACACCTACACATCTTGATCCGTGCGCATATGGTTTGTTAGTAGGACGGACAAGAAATGAGATACGTAAACCACATCCTTGCTTACAAAATCCGTTGCGCATACAAGCTGTAGAAAGGCTGAAGACACCATTTGGAGCTGTAAAGGTCGCCTGCTTTGCGGGAGGCTCAGAGCGGTATTGATACGGCGGCACTATACTCACCATTCTGAATAACTACCCGGGTGCGCTAGTTTTTCGGACGCCAAGGGACAGGCAGCCGCGTCGAGCGAATGATACGCGACCCGGGGCCTCTCGGTAAGCGCTGAAAACATTTATGCTTTTTATTATTCCACACTAGTGTTAAGTGCTGCTCAAATTCAGCGAAAATATATCGTGTACCTAGGCGCGTTCAAGACCGCGTGCATGCGTGAGATTTGGGAAACAAGAGGTTAGGACCACGGATAATTGACACTATATCGTGCAATCTATGACGAGCAGCAAAACAACCCCCAAAGGGTCGACAAATAAGTGGATCTGTTAGGGATGCAGGGCCTCTAAGCCGTACTTTTCGGTGACAAGGTAGCCTAGCCGCCTGCCGGAATATCTTACTGAGCTATGTCGAATGCTCGGTTACGGTAGTTGGAAGTTCAACCCTCCGAACTCTGTCGAACAGCCGTACTTTGTCGAGTGAGGCTAGCTTAGCAGGACTCTTTGAGGGACTATCAGATATTGTTTGGGATATCATTGACCTTAGTGAGATTAGAACTGGTGAGGCTTATACAGTGCTGACTAACGGCCATGTCCTCTGCTATAGAGTTCTCGCAGATAACAAGCAATATGGGGCAGGATTCCTAATTCATAAGGACACAGCGGGTAACATTGACGAATTCTACAACATTCATGAGAGGGCAGCAATAGTCGTAATCAATCTTAATAAGAGGTATAGATTAAAGGTAGTACAAACCTACGCTCCAGCTTCCAGTCACGATGATGATAAAGTAGACCAGTGTTATGAAGATGTTGAATTATCGATGAGAAAAGTGCAAACTCGCTATGCAGTAGTAATGGGTGACTTCAATGCAAAATTGGGAAAAAAGCAGGTGAGTGAACAGGCAATTGGCAAATACGGCGTTGATTCTAGAAACGCTAGAGGAGAGATGTTGGTAGAATTCGCAGAATGGAATAGGCTGAGAATAGCGAACCCCCTTTTCAGGAAACGTATCAAGAGAAAGTGGACCTGCAAAAGGTCTAATGGTGAAACAAGAAATCAAATTGATTTCATACTTTTGCTGATCCCAGCATAGTGCAGGATGTAGAAGTGATAGGTAGGGTAAAGTTCAGTGATCATAGGTTAGTGAGAGTTAGGATTCACCTTAATTTGAACAGAGGAAGAGTAAAATTGATCAAGAAGAAACAGGCCAACTTAAAGGCAGTAAGGGTAAAAGCAGACAAATTTAGGCTGGTACTTGCAAACAAATATGCAGCCTTAGAACAGAGAGATGATGATGACATATAGGTAATGAATGAAACCGCAATGAGGCTGGCTTCAGAGCCAGCAGTTGAAGTGGGAGGCAAGGCACCAAGGCAACCAGTAGGCAAGCTCTCCCAAGTAACAAAGGACCTAATAAAGGAACGCCTAAGAATGAAAGTGTCCAACCCAAGAGATAACATAGAACTTGTGGAACTGTCAAAAACAATCAACACGGCGAAAATAAGTGATATTCGAAATTATAACGTGAGGAAGACTGAAGAAGCCGTAAAAATGGACGCAGCCTCAAGTCAGTGAGAAGGAAACCTGGCATAGGACAAACCAAGGTGTGTGCACTGAAGGGTAAGCAGGGTAATATGATCAGAAATCTCGAAGGTATAATAAAAGCAGCGGAGGAATTCTATATTGACCTGTACAGTACCCAGAGGACTCAAGAGTACTCCATTCGAAACAATAATGAACAAGATACAGAAACTCCTCCTATAGCTAGACATGAGGTCAGAAGGGCCTCGCAAGACATGAAACGGGGAAAAGCGGCAGGAGAAGATGGAATAACTGTCGATTTATTCAAAGATGGAGGAGACATATTGCTAGAAAAACTGACGGCTCTCAATACGAAGTGTCTATCGACTGCAAGGGTCCCAGAAAACTGGAATGCAAACATTATACTAATGCACAAAAAGGGAGACGTTAAAGAACTGAAAAATTATATGCCCATTAGCTTACTCCCAGTTTTATATAAATTATTTACCCAAATAACCTCCAGTAGAATAAGGGCAACACTGGACTTCAGTCAACAAAGGCAACAGGCTAGCTTCAGCAAGGCATACTCTACAATGGATCACATCCGTGTTATTATTCAGGTTATCGAAAAATCCGTAGAGTAAAATAACGCTCTCTACATGGCTTTTATAAATTACGAAAAAAGCATTTGATTCAATAGAGATACCAGCAGTCATAGAGGCATTGCTTAATCAAGGAGTACAGACCACTGACGTAAATTTCCTGGAAAATATCTACAGAGTTTCCACAGCCATGTTAATCTTACACAAAAGAATTAGGAAGGTATTTATATAGAAAGAGGTCCGACAAGGGAGACACAATCTCTCATGTGCTACTCATTGCGTGCTTGGAAGAAGTATTCAAGCTATTAAACTGGGAAGGTTTAGGAATAAGGATCGACGGCGAATATCTCAGCAACCTTCCGTTTGGCGATGACATAGTTCTATTCAGCAACACTGCAGACGAGTTACAACAAATCATTAAGGAGCTTAACAGGGAGAGTGTAAAAGTGGGGTTGAAGATTAATATCCAGAAGACAAAGATAATGATAAATAACCGAACAAGGCAACAAGAGTTCAAGATCGCAAGTCAGCCTGTAGAGTTTGTGAAGGTGTACGTTTATCTGGGTCAACTAATCACAGGGAACCCTGACCATGAGGAGGAAATTCACAGAAGAATAATAATGGGTTGGATCGCATACGGCAGACATCCCGTACTCCTGACTGGAAGCTTACCGTTATCATGGAAAAGGAAGGCATACAATCAGTGCATGTTATGGGGGCCGACATATGGGGCAGAGACTTGGAGACTGACAAAGAAGGCTGAGAGCAAGTTAAGGACCGCGCAAAGAGCGATGGAACGAAGAATGCTAAGCATAACTTTAAAAGACAGAAAGAGAGCGGTTTGGGTCGGAGAGCAAATGGGTATGAATGATATTCTAATTGACATTAAGAGAAAAGAATGGCGCTGGGCAGCTCATGTAATGCGCAGATTAGATAACGGTTGGACCATTATGGTTACAGAATGGGTACCAAGAGAAGAGAAGCGCAGTAGAGGACGGTTGAAGAATAGGTAGTGCGATGAAATAAGGAAATTTGCGGGTGCTAGTTGGAATCGGTTGGCGCAGGACAGGGGTAATTGGAGATCGCAGGGATAGGCCTTCGTCTTGCAGTGGACACAAAATAGGCTGCCCCTGCTGCTGATGATGATGACAAGCTCACAACTGCCCCGTAGCGGTGGCTTTGCGGCTATGGTGTTACGCTACTAAGCACGAGGTCGCTGTATGAAATCCCGCTCATGGCAGCCGCGTTTCGATGGCTACGAAATGCGAAAGCAGCCGTTTTTCGTGCATTGGGGGCACGTTAGTAATCCCCTAGTGATCATAATTAATCAATAGTTTCCCACTATGACGTGTCTCATAATAAAATTATGGTTTGGCACGTGAAAACCCAGAATTCAATTCAATTCGATTCAATTCAACGCTTACAACCGCAAAAATGTTCGGACCGATGCATCACCCGCCTCGTTGCGTGACTAGTACTTGTCATGGTGCGTGTTGTGAAATACTTCCTTATGATGTCAGCAGTTATCGCATACTTGTCCTGATAACTAACACACAGAAGTGAACTCGGCTATTCGCCACGTTACTCGGAAAGCCACGCTTACGAAATTAGCAGTTAGAACCATTACGACAAACAGAGTTTCACATTTCAAATCGACAAATAATCCTCTCCATGCAGACGCGTCAAGGGGAGTGGAGAAGCGTTGCGATTGAAACGCCTAGAGCGACGAATATTTTTTTTTTCAATAAAGCGGCGTAAGCATTCTTTTTATTATTCAGCTGGTCGAAATCCGAAAATCATTTGCAGCTTGCGATTGAAGCAAAAAAAAAAGACCATGGGGTCGAAATGTGTCACAACACGTTATGTTCTTTTATGTTGTAAACTCAGCAACTTGACCAACATTGATTAATGTAGCAAGCGCATCGCACAAGAATGGCTTGCCTTCCATGGACCGTAAGGAGAGAGGGAGAGAGAATACGAATGGACAGGAACACAGGTCAATAAAAAGCCCATCCGTTTCATTATCCTACACATGGGGACGGAGCTTTAAGGACGAAAAAAGAAGGAAAGAAATCACCGAGAACAGTGAGCGTGCATTCATCCGAAGCTGCACGTCGACACTATGGTCCTATAGGTAAGTGGGCCCACCTGCGTAGTTGACTGCTTCTAGGCGCTATGGCTGCAACATTTGCGTCATTGTCAGAGGCTTGACGCGAAGCGAGCGTCGTCTGCTAGGTGGGCTCTTGTTATTGCGGGTTTGTGGCAGTTGAAATATTTTGTTTTCCGTGTAAAACATTAGATCATATGGTATAATTAGGGTAATAGAATATGTAAATGTGTGATGTTTTTTGTTTACCTCGAAGTACGCTTATTTAGATCGTCTGAACACGCAGACGACACGTAGAGCTGAGTTCGCTGCCGCGATAGTTATTCGAGTGCTAGTAATGTACCACGAAGTTTAAGAAGTGAAGTGAGTGCCGTGGGCGATGTTCATCGCCCCCTCAGGCTTTGGGAGCAGGTGAAAGCGCTCCTACGCTGGTGAAAATGAACAGGAGGGGCATCGCTTGCTTCGCGCCCAACGGTAGGTCATGCTGCAAAATGCAAGCAGCGGGCGAATATATATATGTGTTGTGAAACCGTGCGAGCGAGAACTGTTCTGGAAATGAGAACTTGCACTTTGCCGTGCGAACAAAAAAAAAAAAATAAGCTTCAACTACTGAAGTTGTGTAGGAGTCCCACTTCGATGATCATTTTACTAGGCGCCACGTACTTCACTCATTAGATGATCTAGGCAGCGAAATTGCGCAGATGCTAATCAGGTATCCGCTGCTAATGAGTCAAGCTGTTCCCTCAATATTGTCGTGACGCCTCATCTTTATGTTTACTTAATGCAAAAAAAAAATTCCCGTAAAAAAGCAATAAGAAAGAAAAGCAAGCCTTCCATGGTATCAAAAAGCGTGGCAGTTTGGGCGAGTTGGTATGTCATGAAATTTTTTAGGCTTGTAGCTTGTCGACAAAATGATTCCACGCACGCACGCACGCACACGCACACGCGCACGCACGCACGCACGCACGCACGCACGCATGCATGCACGCACGCACGCACGCACGCAGGAGTGTCAAAGTCGTTCACGCAGGTCGCTTGACGGGGGAAGCCTCAGCAGCGCCTTCACCACCTTCTGCTGTGAAAGTCGCATCAGCCGGCACTCCAAGATTGTCTGCTCAGAAAGCGGCCGGTCATTGAGGCGCGCCAGCGCCGTCACAAGCGACTGTCTCTAGGATCTGTAGCGAGGACAGTGACAGAGGAGATGTTTGATTGTTTCCTCGCTGCCGCTACTATCACAGGTAGCACTATCAGTCGTTCCGATGCGGCAAGCAAATGCATTTGTTAAAGACACTCCTAGCCATAGTCGGAAGAGAACGGTTGTCTCGATTCGAGATAGTCCAGATGGAAGTCGGAGGGATAGGTGACTCAGAAAGGCTGGCCAAACGTTTCGATAGGAGGACCCAGCTTCGTCAAAGCCGGCTTTGTCATTCTCGGCATGTTAGTTTTAACAGGTTACTGGGGAAACGTCACGTGCGTTTGTTGTCGGTTTCGGCTAGTTGTAAAGGGAGAGACTGCAAAGAAAATGAGTGATGTCGCCTGGCGCCTGTAATCGTGGTTTCTAAGACGAGGGGACAAGAGCGGGAGAGTGGGAATGCGGGGAAAAAGAAGGAAAACATGAAAAAAGACCAAGAGGAAAAACATAAAAACACAAGAAAAGAAAAAAAGAAGGGCATTGGAGGGTGTTAGGGAAGAGAGAAGTTAGGAAGCAGTCAGGGGCGTCGTTGGCGGCATGCTTTTGTGGCTCTGGAAGCGCCGGTGGTGAGCTGGTCAGTGCCCGAGAACCAAAAAAATAAAAAAATAAAGGATAACCCAGAAAAGACATCACTTGTAAGAATGAGTTCAGTAGCGTAGCATCAATGCGTAGGGTAATATTGAAGAAGTTAAGATGGTGACAAGGACTCTGGGGTGCAATGCATGGGGTAACTGGAAGCCAGGCTTGGTCTTTCAAGGGATGTTAGCCTCAGTAGCTCAACGCAGGCGTCGTCACGGCGCTATACATAAGAGGCGACCCCACTGTGTGGCTGAGGCGCCGAAAAAGGTATCCTGGCGTTTGGGACTTTGAAATGTGTTGGTAAATGTTTTTTCCGAAAAAAAAGAAAAATAAAATAAGAAAAACAGACAAAATGAAGGGGGGGTGGGAGCCAGAAAACTGGATAACAAATAGGAGGGTGACATAAGTAATAACGGGAGGAGGGAGGTGTATATGGGAAAAAGGGGTCGTACAGTTGATATATGCTTTGTTAAAACGTGGAAGAGTATATTAAATTCAGTAGTAGGCAGGGAAAAAATAGGAAATAGAGGAATACGTGAGGTTAAGAATTAAGGTTAGCTGGTGAAATAATGTGTTTTGTGCCTTGGTTGATGGTATGAGAATATCAGATGTGAGTTATAGCTAAGTTGCCACGTGCCAAATTAATTCCTACCGGGTTTAGACATTTACACTTGTGTATGAGGTGATTCCGTAGACTTCCTCTCGCGAGGTGAAAGGAATTTTTTTTGTAGCCTTGCCCTGCCGAACATATGACGATGTTCATTGAAGTGGCTGGCTACTGCTTCAGGTAAATTGTGTTTTGTATCTGCGCTGTGACGGTTGAGTCTTGTATGAATTTGTTGTCCAGTCTCACCTAAGTATTGTTTGCTACAAGTGGCACATTCTAGACAGTAGACTACATTGCTTCATATGCAGGTGAAACTCGAAGTTACCTTGTGTGAGTAATTCGACGCTGTACTTTTTACTGTAGTTGTAGATTGAACCTGTTTGCATGTAGGGCACCTGGGCCGGCCACACGGTGACAAGGCCACCTTTGACGAAAGTAGGTCCACCTGTCGAAGCGTTGGCCAGCCTATTGTCGTTCGATTCGGGCTCGCTCTGCGGTCTCCTAGCCTCCTCCTTCTTAGTTCTTTATTCCCGAAAGCGCTACAGCAGGAAGGGTTACAGCGTTGGCATAAACAAATAATAAATTTTACAGCACACTTGCGCTTGAGACAACTTGTTCCCACTCTTTATTGGTTCCAACAAAAAAGGATCTTGCGAATAGAAGAGGTACTGAGTCTTCATTGGCTTCCGTTTCCTTGTAAAAGAGACGTGAACACAGTTTGTATTATTTAGGTTCATTTTTCACGTGGAGCACCAATGCTGAACACGTTTCAAGTCAGTTTGCAGTTGGGTAACTTAACTCTCACTCCTTATTTTTCTGTACACTACGCTATCATCTGCGAACAGTCTAAGATGTGATAAAATACTCCCTGAAATATCATTAATATAAAGTAAAAACAAAAGTGTCCCCAATACAGAGCCCTGTGGGACTCCCGAAGTCACATCAACGTACCCATAGTTTTGCCATTTAAATGACACATTGTCGACGCTGATACAAATAATTTTCTATCACCTGAGCATACTAGGGTCTAAGTTTAGTAGCTGAAGTTTGTTGCAAACAATCGAATGCATTACCATGTGAAATGCCTTACGGAAATCTAAGAAAGATACAGTCGGTCTCTCTCCCTGAATCTAAGTCAGATGCCAGATAATAATAAAATTCAATAAATTGCGTGGGGCATGAGATCCCCTTTGGAAATCCGTGTGGATCATTTGATAAGATGTTATGTTCAGCGAAGTGTTTCATTATTTCGGAGTAAAGACTGTGTTCCATTACCTTGCACACAATTGAAGTTAGAGAAATTTGTCTGTAATTTTCAACATCCTTTTTCGATCACCCCTTATGGATTGGAATGACATGAGCAGTTTTGCAGTCAGTAGGATAGGAGGCCTCTCTACAAGGATTGTTTATAGATAATGTGCAGATACAGGAAAATCTGTTCAGCACAATGTCTCAAAACACGCGGAGAAATTCCGTCTATATTTTCCCTACACAAATATTATCGCTCCAGTAAAGGTCTGCTAAAGTTAAGTCGCCAGCGAGCAACTTAACTTGATCTGAAGCTTCCGAGATAGCTTCGTTTAATGCCTGTAATAGCGCCTTATCTGAGTTTGGCTGCCTATAAACTGCCCCGACGGTAAACGAAAAATTATCAAGTAAAGTAACTTTACACCATACTGTTTCCAGCGCATCGTGACTGATATCAAGGGTGAAGGAGCACAAAACCGCCACCACCAAGGCTCAGCACGATCTTTGCGAAAGGCAATAAAGTTCTCTTGAAAAATTTCACTATCGCTGATTGAAGGATTAAGCCAAGATTCCGTGCCAAATACTATATCTTGGGCTGCTGAGCACGAGGTCGCGGGATCGAATCCCGGCCACGGCGGCCGCATTTCGATGGGGGCGAAATGCGAAAACACCCGTGTGCTTAGATTTAGGTGCACGTTAAAGAACCCCAGGTGGTCAAAATTTCCAGAGTCCTCCACTACGGCGTGCCTCATAATCAGAAAGTGGTTTTGGCACGTAAAACCCCAAATATTAAAAATACTATATCCGCCTTTGCAGACTCTATTAAGGCTACAAGTTCGTCCACTTTATTGCATACGCTTCGGCAATTCACAGCTAAAGCAACTAGGTCGAGATAGGGGCGTATACTACTTTGGGCACTACGTCAAGGCTTCGTGACAGGAACCACTTCCTTTTCTTTATCCCATCTAAAAACCCTGCCGTTCATAACACGCTTATGAAAGCTTAGCTTTACTTTGTTATTTTTGTCTTCCTTTTTCGCTTTCGTATATTCTCACAGGTGTTTGCATACGCTACGCGTCTCAGGCTACTAAACCTGAGAAACACTTTAATCGGTCCTTCTAAATTTTTTGGCATTTAGTAGAGCGGCTTGTTTTTCTTTCTAGGAAAAAAAAATTACAATAGGCCGCTTAGTCTGCCCAGTGGATCGACCAATCCTGTGCGTCCTTTTCACTGATCTTGGCTGAACTCCGAAGTTATCTTTACAAATCTTGTGAATTAATTTTTCCAACTGGTCCCACTTTTCAAGGTTTTCAATAGTGTCCAAATTCATTATCGCCACCTGGCTATTTTGCAACCCTCTCAGATAATCTATTTGGGTAGCATTATCGTGACTCAGCAAATTCATTTGGACAACACCATCAAGACCGGGGTTCATATCCACATACCCGGCGAGGAGAAACAGCAGAAGCAAATATAACACCCGATTTGAAAAAGAAAGGCACAATCGCCTTTTCGACAGTTTCGCTCGGACACGTCTACCATATACAGCAGCAGCGCGTGCCATCGTGGGAGGAGCCAGCAGCGCAATGATATTTGTTCGAATTTGAAAAGGATAGTAAAAATTAACCTGCACAAACAAAAGCGGTGTCACTTGAATGTCGAGGGCATAGTGCTCCGCATTTATGTAGCTTTGTTTCATGTCACATGGTTCCTCCCGTTCGAAGTTGTTTGGCCGGCCATCACTGTCAGGATCGACGTCTTTGGAAAACTTGTAACGCGCACTGACTGGCAGTGCGAATACGCCACCACATGCTGGAGTGGTCCGCGCGATTTTCGATGCGAACGATAGTGCAGGCGGGTGCGAGAACGACGTTTCTTCGCCGACAGCCCCCTGCAGGATCGTTGATCAATGGGCGGCGAGAATCTGCACAAACCAAAACGGTCTCAGTTGCATGTCGGCAAGCGTGCCGGCTCAAAATGCCCTTGAAGTTGAAGCGGTAGCGCGTTCGCCACGGAAAGCCTTTGGTCAAGGGGGATTTCCCGACAAGGAAAATAGTTTTGCGCAATAAAGCTTTCTTTCTGAGAGGTTCAATGAGAAACGCGCATGAATTTTCCTTGCAGGTTTATGATATTGCTCGAAAAATTAATTTATGTACTAAAGTATCGGTTGGATTGCAATTATTACTTTCTCGGGTTTTTATTTTCTGGGATGCATTTGTGCGGAAATGATTTACTACATTCAAGAGGGCACGCAAAAGCACGATTTGAATTAGGTAAAGATAGCGAAGGAACGAAAGCAGCCGTGATTTGGCTTACGTCGTGGATGCACAGAAATACTTGCAAAAGTACAAAGGTCCTACGCCGATCAAGAAAAGGCAGAGATGGCGAGAAATATTGCACGACAATTTCAGAAGCACGCAGTGAATAAGCTGTGTATCATTATGCACGAGCAAATATATTTAAATAAAATGGAACAAGAAGTTCTTGTCTAAGGTTTTATTTCATCAGTTTCAAGCGAAACATCTGCTTGTTATTTCTTCAACACTTGTCACCGCTTTCGCACGCGAGTCGTTTATCGATCGCCGAGCGACACGTGCTTAAGCTCACGACACCGAAGAAATAAAAAGCATCACGGCATAACATTTGTAGGGAACTTCAAGTGCGTAGGAGAATTTCACACGTACATTTTATTTAGCGCAATCATTTTTGTCATTTCAATATAAAAAAAAAACTGCAAAGAGGAAGCTTCGACAGGACGTTATTCAATTTATTTGCTGTCAGTGCTACGCTATAGAGCATGAATGTGTGTACCCCGCGAAAAGAATTCAATGGCCCTCCCCGCTCTCGCTCTTTTTCGCTTAAGACAGTACTGTGAAAAGAAGGTTACAACCCGCTGTTAATTGAGTTTCGTTTTAAGACGCAGCTGCTATGGCATCCTTAAGTATTACCTTAAGTCTGCTTGCCGAAAAGACAGTGTATGTCGTTGCGGTATTTTTCAATATATAAATTAAATTGCGTATGGCGCAGGTGTATTGAGATGGATGGATGGATGCAAAACTTTAATGAAGGTCCTGAGGTACGCGACTCAGCGCGTACCTCAGGACGCGCTGAAAAAAATAAAGGTTAGTGCAATTCCACTCTGTGAAGGTGGGTGACCGGCGAAACAGTGTATGTGGGCCGCTTAATGGCGAACTGTCGTTTGCCGTGCGTGAAACGCCACAGGCGCATAAATAGAAGGCGAGGCGCGACTAGTCGCTCCTCCATGATGTTGAGCCTCGGAAGACGATGAGGGGAGGGAGGTATACATACCCATGTATGCTTGCAAAATGCAGGACGATACCTTTTGCTAACGCATCCGGGCACGTAGAACAGACAACGAATCTCATCGCACTCCGACGGCACAAGCTGCTTCGTAGCGAAGGCGATCGTGCGTTGGTCGACGTTCCGCAGTGCAGTTAATGGTTGTGAGGTCACTCGAAAACCACAAGCGGTCACACACAACACAGGCCACAGAAAATTGGTTCCCCACAAACTAACTCTGAAACCTGGCCGTTGCTCCGGTGAAGCGTTCCAAGTTTGCGGGATCGGAGCCACACAGACGGTTTGCATTTCTTTCCGCTTGGAAGTCCTGGCAGGCAGCGAGGTTACGGGACCACCACCACGGGAGGGCGGAAAGGAAAGGAAAAGAGATAAGCAAGTGCCTGGAACGTCAACAAAGAGAGGACGGTGTGAAAGTAGACACGGCGGACGCGGGTCAGAGTGTAGTATCTGTTCTTATCAGCTTTATATGTGAGGCGGGTTGTATTTGGAGCTAAGATATTAAACTTATTTTTGCAAGCTGGCGGAATGCTTGAAGCCACGGGTCGGCCCGGTATTCCACTATCGGCCCACGCATGGGGAGAAATTCTCGATCTACGCGGCTCGATAGACGCGCGCAATATTTTTTTCCAGAGCTCAGCCATATACAACTTCGTCTTGAAACTTGGCATGACAGCGGTAGCAAGGTTTAGCGTAGCGCTCGCACTCCTCGAACGGTGTTCTAACTCCGCTCGTGCGACATGTTGGCATGACAGTGCATGCAAGACAACGCCTGCTGGCTTATAGCAGGTAAAAAAAAACGCCCTGCTGCTGGCAACCACCAGGCGTCTCACAACGCTGGCGTGACGATCGAGGAACGCCGCCAGCAGCGCTGCAGGCGTCGCACCCAGAGCTTGGTGGCGCAATCCACTACCCCGTTCCAGAGGGGACGCTCATAGCATCCATCCATCCATCCAACCATCCATCGAAACTCTATGGTGCAAGAGGTGAGACCGACGGGAAGCCGTCGGCGTGAGTAAGCGCCGGGTGAAATATTGCTACGCGAAGGACGAGTCAGTAAGGCGAGCAACTATTTGCAAGTAATATCTAAAACAGCGGTTGCAGCGCTAACCGGTTAGATTCACAGCGCGAGCCCAGTTCGTTCTTCCTCCTCTTTTCTCGAGTGATGGCGCCCACGCGCCTCGTTCAAACAAGCAAATACCACACGCGTGTAGCATAACCCCCCGGCGGCAGAAGCGACATCCCGGAGCGTCTAAATATCATCACTGGGAGGATGATACTACTTCAGTCTTGTAACGTGCACGACATCACTGAAATGGGAAACAGATGGGGCGTCAGGGGCGATGTCGTAGGTGACGGGAGTCACGGCACGAAGCACTCGGTTTGGGCCTGTGTAACGAGACAGCAGTTTTTATGAGATGCTAACCTGACGCGACGGACGCCATAGAAACACCAAAGAACCAGGCGGGAAGTGCACGACTCGGTGGCGCTGGTAGTACAAACGCCTTTGACTGTCTTGGGATTTCAGAAGGCGGTCACGGGCAATTTCCCTTGCGTGGGCACAGCGGTCAAGTGCATATTCACTAGTCGGTGCCAGGTGAACAAGGAGGGCTGTGTCGAGGGGCAGCGCTGGTTCTCGGCCGACCAGAAGGGAAAATGGGGAATAGCCGGCTCTGTCGTGGCAAGAGAAATGATAAACAAATGTAACAAATGGAAGAGCGAGGTCCCAGTCAGTGCGATCTTTAGAGACATATTTCGCAAGCATGTCTGTGAGAGTGCGATTGAGACGCTCCGTGAGGCCATTTGTTTGCGGATGGTATGATGTGGATAGCGTGTGCCTTGTGGCACAGGACTGCAGGATGTCCGCGATAACTTGTAGGATATGGCCCACCTGGTCAACCTCGGCCATGTGCTCGTCGACTTGCCGGCAAAGCGCGAGCACTTCCTGTATGTGGGAGTCACGTGATTCGGTCAACGACTGGACACGGTTGGCAAGCTCTTTTCGCGCAGCCTGTTGGCGACCTGACGAGTTAACAAGTAGGTCGCGAAGCCGCTCTTTGAAAATGTTCCAGCTGGAGAGCTCGTCCTCATGGGTGCGAAACCAGACACGCGGTGTCCAGTCCAGATAAAAGATCACATTGGCAAGCATGATGGTAGGGTCCCAGTGGTGGCTTTGGCTAACACGCTCATACATGCTGAGCCCGTCGTCGATGTCAACATCATTTTGGGCGGAGAATGTCCCAGGATCACGGAGACTAGGAACCGTAACGTACGTTGTGGTAGGCGCCGCAAGCGTAGGTGGCGACGGGGTGGTTCCATCGGAAGCCATGGCTGAGAAGATGACGGTGCGGCCGTTTCGGAGCTCCGCGGCGAGGACGGGGAACGTTCCACCTCCACCACAATGGTACGCGAAGGACGAATCAGTAAGACGAGCAACTATTTACAGGGTATATTTACGACTGTGGTTGGAGCGCTGACCGGTGTTACGATCGGCCTGCAGGGGTACCGACCTGCGAACCTTTCTCGGCCCGCTGCAGTAGTTTCGATCGTTCTGCGGGGGTTGCGTCCTTCAGAGAACCAGCCACTCCAGCTAGGTTAATCGACCATGCACCTCCTTCAGAGAACTGGCAACGCCAGTGACGTTAACCGACCATGCACTTGCTTCGGAGAACTCGAGACCATATCAAAGTTAATCAACCATGCGCCTCCTTCGTCGAGTCGACGGCGCCTGCAAGTCAAGCCACGTTTGGCGGACCGTGTATTG
Source organism: Dermacentor variabilis (assembly GCF_050947875.1). Lineage (NCBI taxonomy): Eukaryota > Metazoa > Arthropoda > Arachnida > Ixodida > Ixodidae > Dermacentor > Dermacentor variabilis. The sequence goes on along the minus strand of NC_134571.1, from coordinate 50,358,624 downwards.
TTACCTGGTTCACTGTCGCATTCATAATCTTTTTGCAGCAAGAGGGCTTCTCGGAAAAGGGTGTTTTGCGGTGCGCTTTTGCTCGGGCCCCAGGATTTGTCACAGTCTGCTGCCACTCCTGGCGGCTACCTGAGAAGTCAGCTCTGGAATTAGGAGGCGCCGGCTGGGGTAAAGCGTGACAATGTGGCTACGAGGACCCACTGAGCTCGTTGGGTTCTGGGAATCCAAAGTGCGTACGCGAGTGTGTGAGCCCTCCCCCTCAAAGGCGGGTTGACTACGCCGCCAGCGACTGTGGACGGTCCGATTGGACGAAGGTTGGACAGCAGTTTTCGCTCACTTAGGGATCTAGGGAGGACAGGGTGTTTTTAAGCAGCTGTGTGCTCGACAAGCTGTGTGCTTGGTGCTTGGAGCTCCTGTGCTGTGTGATTCGTCTTGCGTGCTCTATTTGAGAGTCATGCGAGCCTGATAAAATGTGTCTCATGTTTTAATGTAAATATTGTAATTAAATGCAGTACTCCTAGTTCCCGACGAAGAACCAGGTCCTCTCTACAATTCCGACCACAAACCTAACATTAGATTCACAGTGCGAGCCCAGTTCTTCCTCCTCTTTTCTGGAGTGATGGCGCCCACGCGCCTCGTTCAAACAAGCAAATACCACGCACGTGTATCAATATTGGAGGTATTAACAGGTATTATTGCAGGTAGTAACACACGCTTACAGGTAACACACACACACACACACACACACACACACACACACACACACACACACACACACACACACACACACACACACACACACACACACACACACACGCACGCACGCACGCACACACACACACACACACACACACACACACACACACACACACACACACACACACACACACACACACACACACACACACACACACACACACACACACACACACACACACACACACACACACACACACACACACACACACACACACACACACACACACACACACACACACACACACACACACACACACACACACACACACACACACATCCTGCGGCTCGGCAGGAACACAAGTGGGTTCGTAATGCGCGTGCGCCGACGCCCGCACCGGAAGGCTGAACGCTGCTCCAGCACCGAAGCCACTGAGCGTTGCGTTCACGGTGCGTCCACTTCACTTAACACATGTATGCCTAAAACTTGAGAAGTTGAGAATTTTAAGATAACAGCAGGTAAAGAAAGCCTCTCAGAGACTCCAAAATGCAGTGTCAGCGGCTTATTGAGAGAACATCTTTGTGCGACTGTTGGAGTTCGGCCGTGCTACATATAGGACACTAGGCAAGTGCATTCCTTATTGGTGTGATTGTATTTAAGCTATTTATTTGGAAATCTGATATCACATTTCTCATAACGCACGGTAGTTTCCTTACGACGGTGGGAACGGATTGGTTTGCCTAAGGCTAAGAATCACAATTTTGTACAATCGGGAAATCAATTTTGTGCTTTCAGCAAATACTTTTGGCTCGTTGAATTCAATGACTTACGAGCTTTCTGGTATATCGCTGCCATGAGCTCCCATAAAGAGATCAGGGGAGCTTTATCGCTTCCTACGCTGTAGTACTAGAACGCTTTCACACGCATAAAGAAGGTATGCAAGTATCGCGAAGAATAGCGCCTCTTGCTCGCAAAACAGTTCAATATATTTCAAGTGTTTGTCGGAGCCTATACACTGCACCTTTGTTAGATTATGTCGGTTGATTGTAAAATGCACCGACTCCTGACCACGACCTTTGAGTAACTTACTATCCAATGTCTTATTACCAGGTGCTTGGGCTCCACACATTGAGCGCTAGACGCGACTGCAGCAATACCGTAGCGTTTGCGGTGATAGACGATTACATCTGAATTACAGGCAACTTGGTAATCTAAACTTTGCACCCATAATTTTAAAATTACTTCGACAATTTATTTAATTAAGGGAAATGACACATGCACCCAGTCATAGCAATTGCTACAAAGGAAACCCATACGTGTTCCTCGAAAGGAAAGCTTCGCAGTTGAAGAAAAATTTGCCCGGGAATCGAACTCGGGACCACCGCCTTTCCCGGCAGCCGCTCTACCATCTGAGCTAACCAGGCGTCTAGCGGGTGGCAGGGCTTTTCTTTCAAGGAACTTGTATGGGTTTCCTTTGTAGCAGTTGCTACGAATGGGTAGATGTATCGCTTCCCTTACTTCGACAAAGTTTCATTATTATTGTATCAGTTTAGGAAAGACTTACAGAAAAGAGAGCGCCTGAAAACTCTTTATCCTATCTCATGTATAATCCAAGCATAGGTTATATTACTGGACATAGTTTTTGGTGTTATGTGCAAGAAAACTGACCACTTCATCTACGAAAAATAGCTTGAATAACTATATTTCAGACAGGGCTGCAGCTTGATGAATTAGCGTGCCACCGGACTATAGGCGCTAGGCATACAAGTTCAGGTAATCCTAGCGCTTATTTTCTGCAAACTTTTTGATATTTTCATGTGGCTCGGTGATAAACACGTCATCATGACTACATTACACAGCTTTCCATACTGATTCACCCACAAGAGTGCTGCAAAGAGCAATAATTCATGCCAGTGGCGTATTCATGACTGCTTTCTTCAGCTGCTAATACTGCAGCGTACATTCAGGTGGAATAATGGAGACTGCTAAGAGTGTCAATGTGGTTTGACATTTCTTCAGTCTTGGGAGGGTTGGGAGGAGGTAGGGGTGGCGGCTAATTTTTGTTAGCTATAGCTTTATAAAAAAATATCTGCACTCCTAAAAGGAACAAGGCAGCTCGTTGTTACGTTAGTTAATCTTCTGTAGGATGTTTGGCCCACTGATTGCTATAGGTTCTTGAAACCGCGTACAATCTGCCTAGTGTCCTGCTGCTGTTTCAATGTTGTGACAAAATTTTAACTACAGACGGTAGATATTCTGTCGTATATGGCTTTCTTCCTATAGGGACGTGTAATCATTTTCTCGGCAACAGTCGATCACATTTCAATTCTTATTGGTAACTTTTTTTGCCATGAGGTGGTGGCGTTCTCTAAGCCCCAAAAATCACGATGTTTCAGTGGTCGTTACGCAGAAACAATTGATACACACTTACCAAAGTTTGCACATAGAACAGATATGAGCTTATGGATCTAGGCTGCCAGCCGCAAGCTATTACATAAGAAATGTGAGTAATTACTGCCAATGAAAGAAGTGTGCTACGTGTAGGACACTAGACAGGTTAAAGCCGTGTTAGCGAGTCGCGCACACGGCTTTCTATGTTTGTATGCGTTTTTATGCAAACGTGCGTATAATTGCTATCGAAACAAACATATAAACTAGGTGTGCTTTTTATTTATTTATTTTATGGAGAGCAAATAAGGTATACTGTCGACAACATATGGGCAAACAAACAACCACGGGTGAAGTACTTTCCACACGCACTTTACAACGCGTTTGTGTAGCTTAAAGTGCGTGTACCGCCATATTGGGGTGTGTACAGCCTACTGGATTTGCACCTGACAAGTGTTTCAGGGCCTGTATCCCCACTGGATGACAGAAACGCGGGTACCCAGAGCCTCTTGAGCGCAATAAGCAGTTCCACTGTAATGTAATCGTTTTCATTACATATAAGTACCTTGGGCATAGAATTGAATGAATGCTTCATAAGAGATGAAGAGGTAAACATTTATGTCACTCCAGGGCCGGAGTCTTGCTTACATAACTAATTCTAAATATTGGCCTTCACTCGAACACAAATGCACACCGCTCAATAACTGTTGTGCAATTGTGCCTTTGCAGGTAGACAAAATTATACTGTATGGGTGATTCGAGTTATCGGTGACATGGTGAAATTTGTAGTTCTCCCGCTCGTCATAGAGAGAGTAAGGACAGGAAACGCAGGGAGGTCAACCAGACGATCACCCGGTTTGCTACTCTACACTCATCAGATGCATTAGTTAGGAAAAGTACCTCCAAAGATGGCTATCTCGACAAGGAAGCGTACGAGAAAGATTGTGACGACCTCGAATTTTTGTGCAAGGACTTCAGTTTGAACGAAGGCACACCGTGTGTACGTTCCAGCTACGTCGTAGCTTGGAGGCGAGCATTAAGGCAGCCAGTGTGATGTCGTAAATCTCGGAAGCCTTACAATAGGCTACTACCATTTGCACTCTACACTTGATCGCATAGTACGTTGGCTAATTTCGCAATATTCATTAGGTTTAATGTCGGTAACAAAGGCAGTTACACATTTTTTGATGCTAGCTTAGAAAAGTGTCCTGTTAAAATCATTTTGCGCTCTTGTAATGTGAAATGTAAACTCTACATTTTTTTGCAAGCAATGCAATGAAGTGGTACAGTATCACAGCCATACAAGTACAGTATTGAGCACTGCTTAGGTAAACATTCATCACGCTGTATGACAGGTGTTGCCATGAACTTTGAACGGGTACATTACAGCGGGGCTGCTTAACGCACTCAGTTATTCGGCGTTGCAGAGTCTGTGTGATTGACACTCTAAGGGGTATTTACCGAAAAGCTTGACCTTAAAAATACTTCATTGGGTAAATGGTTTAAAAAAAAAGAAAAAGAGGGGGGGGGCGGACCTCATTTACGATCACTGTCCAGGTAAGGCGAACGGCATTACCTTGAGATGAAAATGAATCTATTGTTTATCAAATAGGTGTTCCTTTTTTTACGTGCATTTTATATGCTATATAGATTATGTAGAGTCGAAATCAAAAGTTTGGGGACCAAAGGTGTCGCGATGTTTTATTTTTATTTGGCAGCCGGGCACTCCGACTGAGATCAAGAGCGCACGCGCAAGCGTGCGTGTTTGACCAATACAGTGTATTAAACCAATTCCAGGCCGTGGAGCTGCGCTTTAATATACCTCAATTTCTTTTGCTGGTGCCGCGATTCCCCAAAAATTTGATCGCGAGTGTACTCTCCGTGCGCTCTGTGCATTATATGCACCGATGTATACATGGTGTACGCGAGCAAGTTTGTGAAAGCGCCTGATGGCTCTGTGGTATAGGCTGTGTGGCCTATGCCGACATCTCGAACGGCGTTGTGAATGAGCGTTTCGTCTGCTTAGGATGGTAGACGCAGAGTCTCGTGATGGGCCATCTTGCTGCACATCGTCTTGGGGCGGGAACTCTTGGCGGGAAGCGGCACCGTAGAGCGCCGCGCGCTCGACGCTCAACGATGCACACACTCGCCTGTAGGGCGAAGAGAGCGCGATGTGCGTCTTAGAGCATTCGGGGGCGACCTGTGAAAGGAGCGGGATTGCACTCAAGCGGCCGCCACGCTAGCTGTCACAAGTTTAGCCATCTTTACGGTCACAGTAATTTACACGGACACTCCAAGCGAATTTTAATTGCTCTTAATTACTCTTGATGCAACTTGCATTCAGAGTAAGCTAAAAAAAGCGGAATTTGTAGAAATGATAATATGACGCAATTATCATGAGAAGAACAGTGTTTATTTTGAAAACGGATGGTCTACAAGACCCAAAACAAATGAGGAGACATATTCAAATGATTCCGTATGTATGGAGCAATTTCGAGTAGGATCCGATTTCCTGTGTTTGCTTTCCAGGTGCCTTTCTTATACCGATGTCACACGATCACTTGCGATCGCGTTCATGCCCGATCCGGATCAAAACTTTCGACCGCGATTGGCTCTTTCGCGCAGCTTCCACAAATGAACCAATCGGGATCGAGAAATTCGATCCGAATCGGGCTTGATCGCGATCAAAAGTGCGCCGTGTGACACCCGTATTAATTAGCCTTGCTGACCTGGCACTCAAGCGACCTTCGACCGGGAATGGCTGGACAGGAGAGAACGGCGATACATGCTGTTAATTGTTTAATCTTCTCTTTTGCGCCATTAATGTATAATGCAGCTAAAGGAGTTCATTATTTCTATACTTTATGCTGCCTTTAATGTGATTTGCTGAAGACATAGTAGTGTACAGCGTAATAAGGTTATACAACATTATTTTTCTTCGAGAGATCGGAGAAAATCCCAATTCTTAGTGAAGGCTTCTCTCGCTCTCTCTAAAATAGACAGGGGCTAATATTAGACAAAAGGTATAGACTGCCTAAATATATTTAGATATGTGTCCTACTTCTGTTTCATACACCTTTCATCGTGAATGCTCGACAAGCATTCTGTATCGGCTTAGTACTCGAGCCATGCTTTCCATGCTTTCGTAAACGTCTCATTATACATTCGTCTGATGTGGTTGCATTTCCCCATAGCTTGTGAACGGTGTACTACATAAAGGTGAAAACATGGCATGACAGTAACGTTGTGACATGTGCTGCACAACACCATGATTTTCTTTGTCGGAGTACAAAAATAAATCGCCACGTGTCACCGTCGTTGTCGCTATGCTGTTGTCACACACGCAATCACGTCACACACACAACGCTCAAACATGTTCGTCCCTTTACGCTTTTAACAACCGACGATGACGCTATATAGCCAGTTACAGGTACAATGTATTGCATAAGAGCGATTCCCACTGCTTGAGATCTGCACATTTTTTGTTTGTAGTAGCGTGACTAAAAAGCGAGATCTTTTCGCCAGTTCTTTCCGCTTGTTTATTTATAAATGTGCTGGTACAACTGGAAAACCACTGAGGCTTGCAATTTTATGAGCGCGAGTTCCCCCAACGTGCACCAGTTGCACAATTGTTAGATGGTTTTCCTGCGTGGGCTTTCTGCCTCGACGTTGCAGAGCTGCTCAAGCGGAGACAGTAAATCTGTACAAATGACCCTCCAAACTGGAAGTTCGCTTGACAAATAAACCTTGTCGCTTCCAAAATCGCGCGCAGTTTCACAGTTGTTGGTGTAGTAACATGACAGGGCTTAAACATACGTCGTGCTTTTAACGTCGGTATACGCAAAAACATGCGCAGGGCTCCATTTGGTGCACCAGCGCTCCTGTGTACACCTGCTTTTCGTAGATAAGCTCGTTGTAAATTTGAAACATTACTAAGTGTGCCGCTTCGTTTGGTAAAACTTCATACTTCTTCCTAATTCCCCTGATGTGTATAAAACTCCTAGGAAGGAAGGAAGGAAGAAAGGAAGGAGGGAAGGAAGGAAGGAAGGAAGGAAGGAAGGAAGGCAGGAAGGAAGGAAGGAAGGAAATCAACTTTATTGAGGGCCTGCAGGCCACGAGAGCTTTGGGCTCTCATGGAGTAGGCGTCTTCCTCGGCGAAACCGGGAGGCTGAGTTTCCTGGCGGCGTCGTGGACATGCTGGACGGCCCAGAGTTGCGGAGCGAGTTCTTCGCTCTGGATTGCTTCTTCAAATTTGCGCTTGTCCGGTTCGGAGTTTGTGTGAGCTTGCGAGCACGGCCAGAGTAAATGATATACATTAAGGGATGTATTGCAGTTGGTGCAATAAGACTTGTCGCAGAGCTCAGGCATGTAATGGTGTAATCTGTATTGCGTGGGGTATGTGTCTGTTTGTAGCATTCAGAGTGTAACCGCTTGAGCTCGAGTGAGCGTGTGGAATGACGTGCTATACTGTCTTCGTTGTAGGTAGTAGTGTTTAGGGATTTCATTGTATTTAGTGGGCGCGTCCTTATTCTCCGAGTGGTTGGGTGAAGCCGCGCGGTCTGTAAGCGCGCGCGCAGCCTCGTGCGCCGCCTCGTTAAGGTTGGGGACGTCGCCGATCTTTGGTCCTAAGTGTGCCGGGAACCAGTATAGGAAGTGATTCTTAATCTCTTTCTTTGAAACAATTCTGAGAGCCTGTGCGCAGACCGTACCCTTTTGGAAAGCTCTGACAGCGGCTATGGAGTCGCTGTAGATATGGGAAAGATTGTCCTCGGTGAGCGCAACAGCGATCGCAACCTGTTCGGCCTGTTCAGGCTTCCTTACAATTACCGTGGCTGCATATCTTGTGGATCCTCAGCCGTCCACAACCGCCACTGCGAAAGCTTTGTTTCCCGTGTATGCCGCCGCGTCCACAAAAGCTGAGCGTTCACGGTTCGCCAAGGCTTGGTTAAGAAGGAATTGTCCTCTCGGTTGTCGTCTTCCCCTGTTATTTTAGGGTTGTACGTTTCTGGGTATAGGGCGGACCGTGATCTTGGCGCGGATGTCCCGTGGGAGGTCTGCAAAGTCTTTTTCTATGTCTCCTTGAGCAAAGCCTAGCTTCTCTAGGATCGTGCGCCCCGGAGGCGTTGTCGAAAGCCTAGCAAGCTGGGCGCGCTGCTGGGCTTCGCCAATTTCTTCCAGGGTGTTGTGCATGCCCAGGTTCCCCAGCTTCTCGTTGCTGGTGCTGGTTGGAATGCCGAGGGCTTGCTTGGTGACCTTTCTGATTTGGGCTCGAGTGGAATCTAGCTCCGAGGTTGAGTTCGGAAATAGTGTTCACAATGTATTCGTGAGAGAGGTTATCGAACGCTTTCTCTAGATCTAACCCAAGAATGGCCTTGGTGTTTCTAATGGGGTCATAAATGATTTGGTGCTTTATTAAAATCATGGTGTCTTGAGTTGATAAACCGGGTCTAAATCCGATGAGGGTGTGTGGTAACAGTCCCTTGTTTTCGAGGAATCTGTAGATATACTATTCTGAATGGCGCGTTCCACCGCCTTACCCACGCATGACGTGAGTGGTATGGGTCTGAGGTTCTCGACGCCCGAGGGCTTGTTGGGCTTTGGAATGAGAACCGTGGTGGCATTCTTCCATTCCGGTGGGACCCTGCCGGAAGCCCATACCTGATTGGGTTGATCCGCTAGGAACCGGACGGAGTCTTCGTCCAAGTTACGAAGGGCCTTGTTACTAATACCGTCCGGACCTAGGGCCGATGTGCCATTCAGGTTTTGAAGGACGGCCCTGATTTCTTCCAGGGTGAAGGGTTCATCGAGGTCGGATTTGTCCGCTCCCGTGCACGGGGAACCGTGTCCCTCGGCCTCGTTTTCGTGGCTGCTCGAGAGTGGCATTTATGTTTCGGCAAGTCTTGCCATAAATTCCTGCTCGTTGGAGTTTTTGAGTTCACGTTTCGCTATCTTGTCAGCCGCCTTGGTGTGGGAGCTCCTGGTTTGACCTTTGTTAAGAAGGTGTTTGAGTAGGTTCCAAGTTCTTCCATATGTCATGCTGCCATCGGCCCTTGCACTTACTTCGTCCCATTGTTGGTTTGAGAGTACCACACAGTGGTGCTCAATGTCCTTGTTCAGTATGTACATGACGTCAGTAGTTGATTACTGTCTTGAAAAAGAGGACTGGGTGATTCGAAACGGATCAGCTGCGAATGGCAACTACATATATTTCTGAGACGCAACACTTTCGGAAGCTCGCGCTGCTGAGCCTGAATATATATGGAGGCTCTTGCACTTCTACGATGCCCAACGGACCCGACGTCGCCTTCGCAACTCAATGGCAAACTCCACTACTTATTGCGAACAAAAGGTGCAACTTCTTTCCTCACTGTTAGAGCACTGCAAGTGAAACGACCCGCCGCGGTTGCTAGGCACGAGGTCGCGAGGGCTGCTAAGCACGAGGTCGCGGGATCAAATCCCGGCCACGGAGGCCGCATTTCGATGGGGGTGAAAACACCCGAACACCCGTTTACTTATATTTAGGTGCACGTTAACGAGCCTCAGGTAGTCCAGATTTCCGGAGTGCCCCACTACAGCGTGCCTCATTATCAGGTCGTGGTTTTGGCACGTAAAACCCCACAATTTAATTCTTTTTGCGAGTGGTACTATCCTGAAGCTATATAGCTATAGTTTGTTCTTAAGTTACTCATTGTTGATGTGGATTTAGTAGGCGAATTTATAACCATGGGCTTCAAGTCAAACTATTGGGCAATGCTCTCGCGGATAGACAAGTCCACTTGTCGAAACGTTGGCTCCGGCTTTCACCTTGTTCTCGGTTTGCTCATTATATTGAAACTGGTCTCATTAAAGCGACGTTAGGATTCAACTGGTCATCTATGGAGCTTTTCCTTCACGCTATAGCCAGACATCGCAGAATTTGGACAATAATGCTTACATTTCCGTCCATAGCTTCCTGGTGTATGGTCCAGAGTTAGAAGTCTTCAAGATCAGTATACTTTGAAAACCACGCATTGCGACTACTCTTCGGGATGACCGTCAAAAGAGATGTTAAAGGGTTACTGACGATATTTAAGGACTATTCGTTTGGCGCGTTATATGAAGGTCCTGATAATAAATCCTATAGAAAAAATAGCGACTAGCCTCATGCCACCATTGTTAATTTACTGTAATAGCTTTCCTACCACCCGTCGTCGTTTCATTTCCCAGGAGGATACTGTGTCGTGACGTCACGAAACGGTATATGTGGTCCCGTGGGACGGCACATTTCTACGTTTTGACACTCGATCCGGCTCGCTGTGTCGCCTCGTATGCTGCGACTCGTCATGGCGGCCCATGTACCAACGTAGCCGGCGACCCAGCGAGTGTTATGGCGTCGCAATGTCTTGCTTCTAAGTGGCCAGCTACTGTGTCGTGATGTCACAACACAGTGTCCTCCTGGAAGACGAAACAGAAGGAGGTTGTAGAAAAGTCATAATATTAAAATAATAAATGGCGCTCTGAGGTCTGTCACTATTATTTATAGGGTTTAGAGGTCCTGAACTTTCAATTAACTCAAAAATATGAGCAGTTGAAGATATAATGTCACTACACCTTTAATATACCCGAAACGCTAGAACAGCTGACTTTTCAGCAGACAAGTTCATGCGCTTTTCCAGTGGGAAATCAATCACCTCGTTAAGACCCTATTGAGAAGTTTCTTGTATGACATGAAACGTTTGTTCCGGTGACCAAACGAAAATGTCTTCTGCGTATTTTGAGCAGAATTCTGCGCTTTGCGAATGACGACTAAATAATTGCGTCATTACTGCGTTGTGAAACAACGCGACGTAGCACACTTAGAAGAAGTTTCTTCTCCTGCAGGGCTTTTAGGTAGAACGAATCATCAAGGAATGATCGCTGCCGTCCGGCAACACTTTGCACTCATGGAGGCCCAACTTAGAGATACATAGGTTTATTAAGACAAAGCCGTGCACATCGACTAGCGGCGGCCGCTTATCGGCTCGCTCGCTTGCCCCTCCTCTCTAAGCACTTTTCTAAATACTCTTCTAAATTGGGGTGGAAAACTTATTTTAGGCCTCCTCGTTCACATTCGCCCAATCAGTTTTGTTTTAAAGTCGATGGTACCACGAACAATACACACTGTGGCCGCCTCCCCTTTACTAGTGCGATTTTTGGAACGCACATACCGACATGAACTGTCGTCGCAGCGAAAGTGCGTTAAGGCTTTGTTGACCTTTTTACGTGACAGTCACCTATTAGAAAGACTATAATGATCCCCCCATTGCGTCCCTTTTCATAATTTTTTCCTCACGCTTTTATTTTTGTCATGCTGTTCTTTCCGTCTTTACTTCCTCTTTCCCTTCCCCTAGTGCAGGGTAGCAAACCATAGGCTTTAACTCTGGTTAACCTCTTTGCCTTTCTCCCATTTGAATCTCTCTCTCTCTCTTTTCGAACGCACAGAGCAACATCACTTAAACGAACGCTACATGGCCCTCTTGCGCGGGGTCCACACGCCTCGGTGCAGCCAGCCGGAGCATTGGCATGTCCTGCGAACCCATCAATCACCCCGCGAGCCACTAACCCCGGATATGCCGCAGAATCGTAGCTTCGCGCGGCGTGGCCACTGCAGGTCTCCCGTTACACGCGTGTGATCGACGGCGTGAACACTGTCTCCCCTACCGCCTCGGGAACGCCGCCACCCCTGACAAGAACGGGCCTAAATATGCCGTTGAGCAACATGCGCGCGGCGAGGTGGCTGCAGCTTGGTGTTTGGCTACATGCGCTTCTGCTCAAAGTGTCCATATATCTTGGGCGCCGCGCCGGAAGCGTGCCGTCCGCAGCGGTCCCTGTCTCGAACAGTGGCGCCGTTCTACGAACACAAGCGACCGCCTTCTGCGAAAGAAAACAACCTGCGCGAGGGTGGCTCCCACGGTTGCGTTCGATGCATACAATTCTGATTGTGTCAGCCAACTTAACGGTATGGTCAACCCTTTGAGAACAAAAAGAATAGCATTACTGATAAACGGAAGGGTGATTCTTCCTATAATAATCTAAAGAGGGGCTTTAACTCAAGGCTAACTCTCATTTCCCTATATAAAAGAAAATTAAACGCGGAAATAATTTTATGAGACAATCGCTAGACCGAGTTATATTTGTTGCATTTCAAAGCAAATTTAAATTAAATAGTGACCTTAGAAGCAGAATTTCAATTTCAGTACCATTCTCAGAAATTGCTATGTTTAAAAAATAATTGGAGCACGACGTTCACAAATGTATAACGCTCCACCAAGCAAAGATATCGCAGTTTTGTAAACTGTAATCCTTCGAGCTCTAAAGCGATCAAATTTGATATAGTGCGCATTTACAGCTTCCGTAAAATACAATTACAATGCTTAGGAAGGTTTTGCAAATGTCCCACTCACAAATTATTGGCACATTTCAAAGCGGATCGTAACACATCAATTGTACCCCCTTTAGATGTTTTACTAGGTACAATTTACATAATTCTGATATCATAATGTTTTACTTAGTTACAAACCCCAAAGTTTCATAGCCAAGGTTTCTGACATTTTGCTATAGTCAGACTATTTTATAAAATAAATGGACGACCTAAATAAGAAATCCGCTTGCTGCGAAGTTCACGTGATTATAGCATTTCTTTTTCTTTTAGTTTGAACCACTCCCTTAGAATCGGTGCAATAGTTGCCGACAAAAACGATTGATCTTTTCCGGTGCATTTAGATAGCCGCTCTCAAGCTATAGCTTCTCTTTAAGTTATTCGATTTCGTTGTGGAATTAGTAAGCGAACTTATAACCATTGGTTTTTGGTGAAACCACGGGGCAATGTTAACGCAGAGCACGTCATGGGATGGACAAGTCGATTATATATCACCAGAGCTTGCAGCAGTTGTTACAAGAAAGAGTTCTTACGGGAAAAACAAAATAATGTTTTGTGAATGTTTGCAAATACAGATTCCAACGGTCCCCCGAGTACGTCTGCGCCCGTATTTGCGGATACCGGCGCAGATACGGACACCATCCCTGTGCCCAGCGCTGGTGGTCTCGTGGAGCATGTCGCGAGCAGCTTCCTTTAGAACGGGGCGATCAAAGCCCTCTCTCGCCGCTCTCTGAGCGCGCAGCTCACCGACAGTCAGGGGCTACTGCGGACGAGAAATCGTTCACCTTGAGAGCATTTCCACAAGCAGCTGATCTCGTCACCAGTTCAATTTGAACGCAATAACGTGAATCCAAGCCATGTAATACATGCGCTCGCGCATTTCTAGCACTGCTGAAGGCGAGGTCGCGCGCATCGGCATCAGGGCATGCGTATTCACAAAACTTCCCTCGCCTAGGATAATTTACAAACTAGTTCGCAGTCGGCCTCCTGTAAATCGGCATAACGATCGCCGTGATAAAGATGTAGGTATACGATCGTCGCCGAGATGGCCCACCACAGAAAGCAGTTACGAAAGAGCAATTTTGTGATTACCAGCCACTTTCGGAGACGTGTTTTCGTCCGTTGCCATTACGTCCTTTGTGAAAAATAATAATAATAATTGAGAAACACCGGCACATAGGGGTGATACAAATCAGCCAATCTGTAACCAATCTACAGCCAATCTGTAGGGTTTCACGTCCCTCAGCAGCACGTGGGCTATAAGGAATGCTGTAGTAAAGAGGCTCCGGGTTAATTTAGACCACTTGGGTTTTTTTTTTTTTTAACGTGCGCCTGTATATAAGTACACGAGCGTTTTCGCTTTAAACAGCAATCCGAAATTGGGCTTCACGGCCCTGAATCGAATCCCCGAACTCGGGCTCAGTTGCACTCCAGAGCCACCGGGCAACTGCGGCGAACGCGCACGGGATCACACTTTTTTTTTATAAATCATCATCATCATCATCCTGGTTACGCCCACTGCAGGGCAAAGGCCTCTCCCATACTTCTCCAACTACTGCAGTAAATACTGCGATCTTAAACAAGATCTTAGCAACGTGGTACACAAGTAGGTTTACAAAACAAAATAAATACAACAATGGGGAACTGCACTAAAAGAAGTTCTCCACACAAGCGCTTCCCCCAAGCGTAAAAACAAAAAAGAAAACAGGCGCGAGAACAGGCGCTTCAAAGTTATTTCAGCGATTTATCCAATCATACAGTCAAACAGTGCTATCACTAGCAATCTCTGTAAGTGCAAAAAATTATTTTTATTTAAGATATGTCTCGAAAAGTGATAATGAGTCCTTTGTTACATTTTTATCGGCCAGCTTATTCCAACCTACTATAGTCCTAGGAAAAAAAGGAATACTTGAAGCAGTTGACACGTGTTGCAAATGGCGCTACAGCTAGTGAGTGTCGCTGTCTGGTAGTGTAACCTGTTTTATAGGTAATAATGTGAGACGTGCCGATGTTGTAGTGACCATTTATTAGTTGGAAAAGAATTCTAGACGACATACCCGATTTCTATCACCTATAGGATGCAAGCCACTCCGAGATAAACATTTAGTAATAGAACTACGCCCATCTGTGTTGTTGATGGATCGAACTGCTTTTTTCTGTAAGCTTTCTAGCTTTCTGTTATCGCTTTTAGTGAACGGGTCCCATATAACTACATCATATTCTAAAAGGGGCGGATGATTGTTTTGTATGCCGATAAACGTACTGCTGGTGTGGAGGATTTTAATACGCGTCTTAGAAAAAACAACTTGCGGTTTGATATTACTGTGCCAAGGTGCTTTCACCAAGAAAGATGCTTTGTTATGTACAAGCCAATGTACTTATATTGCGTTACCTCTGACAAAAAAGCGTTTTCTGTACCATAGCGATATAGAAGTGGCTTCTTTTTTTAAAGTTATCGGCATATATACTGTCTTTCCGAAATTATTGTGCATTCGCCATTGTTTGCACCACTCAACTACCTTATTAAAGTCCCTGTCTAAGCTGAGTATGGTCTTCTTCCGTTGTTATTTCATCGTACAGAACGCAGTCGTCAGCGTAAAGCCTGATTTTAAGAGAGAGGCTAGTGGCAATATCATTTATATATAACAAAAAGAAAAGGGGGCCAAGAACGGATGCCTGTGGGACGCCAGAATTGACAGCAGCTATATCAGAGGTTGTTTTATTTACAGTAACAAACTGATGGCGGTTTGTAACGTAGGCTTTAATCAATGCTAATATTTTATCATTTTTAAGCACAGCTCCTATAGCTCATGAAGCTATATAACATGAGACACCCTTTCAGACACCTTGCTGAAATCCATGAATATCACGTTTGTTTGTTTCGCTTTGTTTACAGTGCTAGTAAAGTCATGTATGATTTCAACTAGTTGAGTAGTCGAAAGGCAACTTCTAATGCCATGCTGCATGCTTGTAAGAACGTTATGTTCATCTAGAAAACAAGTAATATGTTTATGAATTATATGTTCTAAGAGCGTACAAGATGTTGATGTCAATGAAATCGGTCTGTAATTTTTGATGCGAGATGTATCCCACGATTTATGTAAATTATTATTCTAGCAATTTTCCAGTCTTCCGGTAATGATCCTCCGGTAATAATGACATCGTCGACGAAGATGCAGAGCCCGTGCTTCGGATCGGAGGCAGAGTGAATCTTCAGGGAGGACCCGACATGGTGAACTTTTTCTCGTTCTTCCCCCTTGGTTGTGACTCGGATTCCATTCTTCAGCGTCTATGCCGTTGGCGTGGCTTACTTCCTGTCGGCGATGCCGAACAGAGAACAAAGAGACCCGCCTCAAAGTCCTGGAATACCGGTCCACCGAGGCCGCGCAATGCGAAGCAAAGCCACCCAGCCAGAAATGCGGGCTCACGTACGTGTTCGCGACCTCGACGAAAATACGAACGAAGCGTCCTTTCTTTGTGTGCGTGGGTGGAAAGTTGAACAATGTAGAAACTCGACCCGCGACTAACTTCGGGTTTCTCGAGCCTTTTCTTGGCATGCCAGCGGGCAGGAGGCGGCCACCGTACAGCAAACACGCGGCGTAGCACTGACGTTACGTTGCACCATTTTTGCTTCAGATGCGACTTTCCAGGTCAGGAGCTCCGCTTATGTCATCATAGGTCGCGACTTGTTGCGTAAAACTTCCTCAAACTTACTGCGAAAGTTGAGTTGGGACGAGGGATGTGAACGAGCAAATTAGGAACTCATACGCGTCGCAGGGTTTTCCCGCCCGTCTAAGTGCTCGCGCCGGTGACGGGAGTTCCGGACAGCTGGCGGATATATCCATCCGGAAATTAAGGAAGCCACTTCGAGCGAAAGAAGTTCAAACTGCGCAAAAAATTTGGAAATAGCTTTTTTTCGTCATTTGCCGTTTCTCAATATAAAGGGTAAGAACTGCATTAACATACTTTAGTACGATGTTATTTGATGCTCTTTCGGGTGCTATAGCTAGGAGACTGCTGGCTTGCAAAGCTGTCGGCCTCGTGTATAAGAGAACCTGATTATGTATTCAGACTTGTGTAAAGGAAGATATGCGTGAAAAATTATAAGTAACGTGCTATCAAAATAACCTACAAAGCTTTTTTTTTTACTTGGTGCCAAGTTTCCAGAAAGCAGACTCAAATTTGCCCTATGCGTACAGGATTTTTCAAATCGATAGATAGTCGCCTTCAGGTCTGTATTGCTTTATATTTCCTCTTTAACTTCGTTTTAAAGTAAAGTTTTATTAAAACTATTTGCAAGATGTTGAGGTAGCCGAAATTATAACTAAAACGCTCAGCGACAGTAAGAAACTGAGAAGTGAAATTGTGGTGCTTCAAAAACCGTCATCAGTATGTGCAGAAATTAAGCAAACATATTTAGATTGCACAATGTTTATCGCTCAGTGTACAAAGTATCTGCCTCGATTTTATTTCCTCGTGTGTTTTAGCAAAAAGCGCTGTCTTCCTTTCTTTTTCTTTACCACACGTGTTAGTCCACACGTGTTTATTGATATACCGACGTGGGGGCTCAAACTGCCATGCTTTGGACAAGTGGTGGTAAACGGAGTACAGCATGCGGAGGGCTTCTTAAGTCCCATAGAGAGGCGCGCTTATAGTTGCAGCTGAGTTTGCCGTTTTATGCTTCTACCCATTTCTCACTACCTCTTTTTCATTCGTCTGAAGTATAGTTGCCGATATGCTTGCAAAGCCACTGCTCACTACCGGATTGTGGAAGTTTTTGAATAGTGAAAATGAATTCTACCTCGGTTAACGACACTCGCGGTTCCGTTTGCCCATGCAGACACAATCAATTGTACACTCTGTCATTCACAAAGAACAAAAATCTTGAAGTCACTGACGTTGAGTCTGTTCGATGAAACGTCGAATAATGTTGCAGATCAAGTCCCTCCGTCAATGAAAAAAGAAATTCACCGACAAATACGATACTCCCTAATGCGAAATTTGAGCAGAGCTCTATACGTGTTTTCATTTCGCGATGTTGGCTGGCACGGACAATCTGTCTGGGGCGGCAGGTTCCAAACAGAGCGAAGTGTGGCGCGTCTGCTTCGCTAATCGGGACATCGCGAGAGGCAGCACATGTGTGTCGTGTGGTTGCGATTTACAGCAGCCGCCGCAGACAGACCTCCGCTCATGCAACGCTTTGTTCCATACAGACGACGTGCTGGTCCGTTGCCAGGTCGTAGCCATCATCGCCGCACAGCCCGTCTTGAGCGGCACTACGCTTTTCTTCTCAAGCTTTCGTTACGTGGTATCAATTCAACACAAGTCATACCCCTAGTCCAGCAATAGAAATACTTGGGCGTACACATAAACAAAGGAAGCACTTAGAGCTACTGAAGCACCCGCCAAGATAACCGAAGAATGAAGGGGAAGCGGAATGCAGTAATAATGAAACATAGATCACTTTTGGGCTAGAATAAATGAGGTGATGCGTGAAAGGAATCGGGAAAGGGGGTAATGGTACCAGGGATAACGTTCCCAAATGCCATACTGCGCTAAAGATCGGATATATTGTAGATGTTGGAAGTTTACCAATGATTGGTAGGCAGGCTGGCTTTAGAAGTCCATGGTAAAATCACAAATGAGACAGTGCACGATGATATCGGTTGGGCGTTTTTTCTAGTCAGAGAAGAACAGAGCATAATTTCTTTCGAAAGAGGACTGGGGAACATGAACCACATATATGGGCCGCTAAAATGCACATGCATCTGTACTTCGAAAGTGCTGGCGCAGAATGGAGGAAGAGGTCAAGAAAGTTGGCAAGCAAGTACAGGGTAGTTTAAATTGTATTTAGACAACCACGAGTCATGAGAAAGAGAAAGAAACAGGGGCAGTTGAGCGGACGCAAAGAATGAAGAAAAAACGACCATGGAGATCTACAAGAATGAGAAGACAGAAATTAGAACGAAAAATCTGTACGTCAACATGCAGGGAAGTGTCTTGCTATTTGAGGCTCGAGCTGGTTGGCCAAGGACAAAAACATACCAGTGAAAATATTCGCAACGAGATGAAGTATGTGTCTGATGCAACGAAAATCACGAGGCAACTTGGCACATCCTAATGGAATGCGAGGCTGTTCACCCAGTGAGATCCGTAGGTAACACACACCTTCCAGAAGCACTTGGATTTAAAACGGGCGGTAACATCAAACGATCACCAGTCGAGACGTTTAGAGACGTTTAGAGCCGAGGGCGGAAAAAGGCAAGAAAGATTGGAAAGACTGGATCTGTTACAGGCACAGGCAGCGATACAAGGTAGATATATAAATTTTAAGGAAGAGAAAAAAAGTAGTGAGATGTGTAGAACCATGCTAGAATGAAAAGCGCGTTTGGCATACCGGATTACCTCAGGCACGCTAGGTGACCATTTCTTTTAATT
The DNA here is from genome assembly GCF_050947875.1 of Dermacentor variabilis. Classification (NCBI taxonomy): domain Eukaryota; kingdom Metazoa; phylum Arthropoda; class Arachnida; order Ixodida; family Ixodidae; genus Dermacentor; species Dermacentor variabilis. The sequence goes on along the minus strand of NC_134571.1, from coordinate 50,339,704 downwards.
TTAATTATGAGGTTTTACGTGCCAAAACCATTTTCTGATTATGAGGCACGCCGTAGTGAAGGACTCCGGAAATTTCGACCAAATGGGGTTCTTTAACGTGCACGTGAAACAAAGTACACGGGTGTTTTCGCATTTCGCCCCTATCGAAATGCGGCCGCCGTGACCGGGATTCGATCCTGCGACCTTAGCAGCCCTACACCATAGCCACTGAGCCACCATGGCGGGTTAGGTGACTATTTTTCGCCACCCTGTTTCAAAGGGAATGACAATAAATCATCATCATCATCCACTTACTTTCTCGATGTCATTTTAATGTTGTAACAACAACTTTGTTGATATGCATGTTTTCTTTCAATACTCATTGTTTAAGGATTCTCTAAAGCGATGATTTGACTGAGCCATATTCTATATAATAGAATTCGACTGTACAAACAAATCTTTAGAAGCAAGAAGGTTGAAACTTTCAGCAAGCACGAAATGCGGAAGCTTCTGAAACGGTCTAGTAACTCAGAGCTCACGCATATAACGGAAATCGAATGCCGAAAGGTAAACGGCAACACCTTTTTTTCTTCCGAATCAAGGTAGAATCCCAGTTATGCTTTCTTTGGTTTTCAAACGAGATGGAAAAGCCAGGCGCAGCTAGAGTAAAGCCCCGGGATGGGCGGCTATGCGAAGCGAGCACAAGTAAGGATCGATGCAGTGAGAACCAAAGGATAGAGTATCGGCGACCGCGTTTCGCAGAATTTGGTACGCCATTTCGCCTCCACTGCAGAAAATTACACGTGCAAAAGAGAGAAGTCGACAGAAGCAGTGACGGGCGTGATCACGGTGGTACTCTGGCCGCAACTGCCAATTACGCACGCACAGCCAGCCAGCGATGCCGAGTCCGCTTCAGAGCATCGTCTGATGGCCGACGTATCCGGCAGACTAATCAAGTCGCTGCCAGGAAAAGAGGGGATACGTGCGGCAAAACGGACGCGGTAGCTAAGCGGCCACGTTTCCCGCCGAAATGATGTGCTAAAGCAGCGCGCACATACGGCGAGTGTGGTGGTTTTTTTCTTTCTTTCGTTTTTTTTTTCGTTCCAGCAGGCGCCGATCTTGGCCGCTACTTGCACTGGCAAGGCAGTTGCGCAGGCCGCGTATACTTAGCCGCGGCAGCGTGTACGCGACTCGAGAGGTCGCCGAGTTGAGATCTGACTTCGTTGTTTTCCGTTACGTGGGGTACTAATGACGGAGCTTTCATGGGGAATAATAAAAAAGAAATATGAGATATTGTATACGCAAATAATGAAACCTGTGAAGAGACTCTGAAACGGGTGAAGGAGAGCACATAGATACTTGTATTTCGGCTTGGTGGCAGTGGTTTTAGAATATTAGGTAGCCTTCGATAAAGAAAGAAGCAGACGGCAGTTACCTTATGCCAGTGGTCAAACACCCGCCTTCCTAACACACGCGCGTAGCTTCTTAGACTAATCAAGCGGTAGTGGTAGCTGTTCTGACTCGGCATATTTACGTTGTCTTAAAAGGGGAAAATAGTTATCAATTCCAATGTAACTAGAAGAGAGCTTGTAACAGGTTCTTCAGGGTAACAGTTTTCCATTTGAAAAGTGTTTGTGCTGATCCGGGCATCAAACCCGGGGCCAACGCCTACCCGAGGCGATGGCTCTACCATATGATCTAAACAAGTGTTATTGTTATCTTTATTGCATGGAAATGTCAGTAATGTGGAGCGAATATTATTAAGTTTACATTTAGTCACACACGAAAAACTAATGGTGATATGCTACACAGTCCTATGAAAGTGCCAAAATGCTACATACAAACACAAACGTCTACTTGCGAAAGCCACTCCGGAACGGGATCGAAATTTCCAATCGCACTTGAGCGGTCTCTTCTCGATAGACAGACCTTGTCGAGCGTGGTGGCTCGGCACGTCTGTCGATCATGCGGCTCCTCCGTAATGAATATAAAGGCATAACAACAGGAACAATTCATATGGTGTATAATTACTGGTTCTATTTTTAAACGAGAGGAACCGGATACCGCGTAAGATGTGATAGGAAGTTTCTTTTTGATAGTTCTTCGTGAAGTGTTACCTCCCCCCCGCTAAAAAAAATATCGTCATTTAAAACAGTATTTTATTATCTCAGTATGGTTACAATGTCTACGATTTGCATTCCAGCACGTATACTGCGTTTTCACGGAGTCATGTTTTTACTGGCAAAGTGGAAGCAAACAGCTTAAAGGAGTATACTAAGGCCTCCATTCTCAAAAGGAAGAAAAAGCTTTACGCTTCTCATAGCTTCCCATGCTAAATGTCAAATGAAACATGCAAATATTTTTTTAAATGCCTGGATATGGATGCGAGAGCACAGAAACACCTGCAGAACATAAAGAAGCTTAGAGCGAGGCAGAATTAATCGACAACTCGAAGCTCGGGAAAAGTGAATGTGGCAAATTATTTCAGCGAAAATCTTTTAAGTTTGAGGAATACCAAAACGACGCGGCGTTGTGCTAGTTGGCGATATGCAGAACTAAATGCGTTGTCCACAGATGGCACACCACCAAGAAGACGGGCAAGAGCAGAGAGCTTTGTTCATTTGGAAATACGTGCTCCGATGTCTTCCTCTGCTTCTTTGCGGTGTCTTTTGTGCGCACAACATGTCTATTTCTGTTGAAGGAATATTTATGAAAGGGGAAACAAATATGTCCCTCTCCCGACAGCAGCTAGAACGTTGAAATACGTACATATTACTGCATACTACCGTACGTAAGCACATGCGCATCTACCTGGCGTAGGTCATTTGTAGCTTCATGCTGTTGTCGGTTTTATGATTATTTCTTCAGTCGCACAATTCTCCTTCCACAATCAGCAGTTCCACCGAACTCATTTTTCATATATCGAAGTATCGTTTGGGACTGTAGCAAGAAAGTACAGTTCGAAAATGGCAGCTGACCTCAGCGATTCCTTCGGCTCTGAATCCGTTCACTGCGATAGCAGCATTCTTCCACAGTGAAGACCACCATTTTATTTTTGTTAGCCTGCTCTTTCTCCAAATAAGTGCTCTCACCCACTACGGGAGAATATGCAAGGAGCGCGCGCTTACAGTGTTAGCTCGGGGCAGGGGATGAGTGTGGCCGTAGAATAATGTATTATTTTAAGTAAGACTATGAACACATGACATGGCATCATCATCATCATCATCATCATCATCATTAGCCTATTTTATGTCCACTGCAGGATGAAGGCCTCTTCCTGCGATGTCCAATTAGCCCAATCCTGCGCCAACCGATTCCAACTAGCGCCCGTGAATTTCCTAATTTCATCGCCCTGCCTAGTCTTCTGCCGTCCTCGACTGCGCTTCCCTGCTCTTGGACCCATCTGTAACCCTAATGATCCACCGGTTATCCAACCAGCGCATTATATGACCTGCTTTGTACCATTTTCTTTCTGTTAATGTCAATTAGAATATCGGCTATACTCGTTTGCTCTCTGATCCAAACTGCTCTCTTTATGTCTCTTAACGTTATGCCTAGCACTATTCGTTCCATCGCTCTTTGCGTGGTCCTTAACTTGTTCTCAGACTTCTTTGTTAGACTCCAAGGCTCTGCCCCATATGTCAGCCCCGGTAAGATGCACTGATTATACACCTTCCTTTTCAATGATAATGGTAAGCTTCCAGTCACGAGCTGATAATGTCTGCCGTATTCTATCCAACCCGTTTTTGTTCTTCTATGAATTTCCTTGCCATGATCAGGGTTCCCTGTGATTAATTGACCTAGGTAAGCATACTCCTTCATAGACTCTAGAGGCTGACTGACGATCTTGAACTCTTGTTCCCTCGCCCGGCTATTCATCATTATTTTTGACTTCTGCACATTATTCTTCAACCCAACTCTTACATTCTCTCTGTTAAGATCTTCAGTCATTTGCAGCAACTAGTCTGCAAGGTTTCTGAATAGAACAATGTCATCTGCAAACCGAAGATTGCAAAGATATTCGCCGTCGATCCTTACTCCTAAGCCTTCCCAGTTTAATAGCTGGAATACTTCTTACAAGCACGCAATGAATAGCATTGGAAAGATTGTGTCGTCTTGTCTGGCCCCTTTCTTTACAGGTATCTTCCTATTTTTCTTGTGTACAATTAAGGTAGCTCTGGAATCTCTGCAGACATTTGCCAAGATACTTACGTAAGCGGTCTGTACTTCTTGATTACGTAACACCTCTGTGGCTGCTGGTATCTCTACTGAATCAAATTCCTTTTCGTAATCCATGAAAGCCATATAGAGAGGCTGATTATACTCGACAGTTTTCCCGATTACCCGATGAATGACATGGATGTGATTCACTGTGGAGTATATCTTCCTAAAGACATCCTGTTTCCTGGGTTGACTAAAACCCAATGTTGCCCTTATTCTGTTGTCAATTATCTTGGTGAATATTTTATACAATACTGGGAGTAGGTACGCTAATGGGCCTGTAATTTTTCGATTCTTTAGAGTCTCCTCTCTTGCAGATTGGTATAATGTATGCATTCTTACAGTTTTCTGGGAACTTTGAAGCCGATAGGCACTTCGTATAGAGAGCCGCCAGTTTTCAGGCATTAAGTCTCCTACAGCTTTGATTAAATCGACCGTTATTCCTTCTTCTTCAGCCGCTTTTCCCCATTTCATGTCTTGCAAGGCCCTTATGACCTCATCGCCAATTATAGCAGGAGTCTCTACAACTTGTTAATTACTGCTTTCGATGGAGGTATCGTGGCTCATCTGGGTACTGTACAGGTCAGTATAGAATTCTTCCGCTGCTTTTACTATACATTCGAGATTTCTCATGATATTACACTGCTTATCTTTCAGTGCCTACACTTCGTTTGTCCTGTGCCAAGTTTCTTTTTCACTGATTTCAGGCTGCGTTCATTTTTCACGGCTTCTTCAGTCTTTCTCACGTTACAACTTCAAATATCCCTTATTTTCGCATTTTTGATCAGTTTTGACAATTCCGCGAAATCTGTCTTATCTATTTGGTTAGACACATTTATTTGTCTGCTCGTTGGTCTCGCTGAATCGTTACCGCAAATCGTTCGGCTCTCCGAATATGCAGACGACATTTGCATATGGGCTTAAGGAGTGACACGTGTAAAAGTCCGCGCACGACTTCAGAAAGCCTCAACGGCTGTGGCTACATACCTAAGAAGGTAAGGCCTGGATCTTTCAGTGGAGAAATGCGTTGCTTTTAATCGCAAAGCGATGGCCCCGTATGCTTTGCGAAATAATGAACAAACTATACAATATAGACGAACGCACCGATTTCGGGGCGTCATCGTTGATGAAGACCATGTCTTGAAGCCCTCACGTCTCGTACATGACAAAGCGTTTGGCCGACATTGTGGACCTTCTTGCGTTTCTCGGCGGGAAGTCCTGGGGCGCAACAGTACCGTCAATGTTGCAACTATATAAAGCACTGTTTTTGGGCTTCCAGCGGTAGAGCTGTACTAGGAAATACCTGCCCTGTAAATATCTGCAAACTCCTGAGTGTGCAAGCACAATCACTCAGAAATTGTCTCGGTGTCCCAAAAACTACATCCTCGATTGCGACATTGGCCATTGCCAGAGACGCTCCTTTGAGTCTACATTGACACAGATGTACTGAGAGCACACATCTGACTCCTGATTCGGATTCCCTCCCACCATCTTGCTTCCTTGCCAGCAAAAAGGCCACATTCAATGTTTGCCAAATGTATTGTAAGACATCAGTCCTACTTGACATCGCAAGTTACGCCTGCTACACGATTATCCGACCCATTGTGGTGTCTGCACCGGCCGCAAGTGCAATTGACAATCCCAGGCATCAGAAAGAAAGCTGGAGCGCCGTTGCAAACATTGGAGCAAGCAACTTTGGAACACATTCATAACGTGTACAGATTCCGGCAACATGTCAACAGCTCTGCTACTGCAGTCATCATCCCGGCAAAATCTGATGAAATCAAATTAAAAACTTCATTTGTGACCACATCGACGGGTGCAGAACTTGCGGCACTCCTGGCTGCATTTGATTTCATTAAGCAGGACCACCGCAACAATGGGCTGTCTTTAGTGACTCCAATGCAGCCCTTCAGTCCATACAAAGCCCAATGCGCCACGGACCCGATGAACAACTTGCCTAAGAAATTACACACGTATTTTATCACAACTACGACAAGGGACGCAACATAATCTTTCAATGGCTTCCAAGACATTGTAAGATCAGTGGGAATGACCACGCCGATGAAGCCATCAGATCTGCGTATGAAAGTGGTCAACCAGTCTTTATTCCGCTTTCGTGAACAGACGCTGCGGCTGGGCTGCGATTGATGTCCCGTGATTGTACTTTGCCCTTGTGGGACTCGAACGTTTTCACCAGGTGTCTGCGTTCGTTGTCTCCGGACATACGGGTGCACCTGCCGCGTCGGCTACCACGACGTGAACAAACCATGCTGTACCGTCTGTGGCTAGGCGTTGCCTTTACGAACTCATATGTTTTCCTTATTGGAATGGCCAACAGCCCCACGTGCGACACATGCAACAGCGAAGAGACGCTCACACATATTATCTATGTCTCCCCGCGATATAGTGCCCAGAGACAAGTGATGGGGAGAGTACTGGACCAGTTGGACAATCATCCACTATCAGAACTCAAAGCTTTAGGTCAGTGCTCTGAAAGAACATCCACGCTGAAGGCCTTACTCGCGTTATTAAGGTTCCCGCGGTCTACGGGGCTTCACCATAGACTTTCAGAACGACGCCCCCTACCGCTCTATAGTGCAAGCGCTTTGTTAGTGATCGTCTCGCTTTCTCTCTATCTCCCCCTTCCACTCTCGTTCTCTTTTTATCACCGTGAACACTTCCGCCCGTGCAGGGTAGCCAACCGGAACTGTCTCTGGTAAACTTCCCTGCCTTTCTCTGTATTCTTTTCTCTCTCTTCATTTGTCGTTTCTTTATTAGGTCCTTTGTTACTTGGGAGAGCATGCCTACTAGTTGCCTTGGTGCCTTGCCTCCCACTTCAGTTGCTGCCTATGAAGCCAGCCTAGTACGGTTTCATTCTTTATCTCTATGTCATCTTCATCTCTCTGTTCTAAGGCTGCATATTTGTTTGCAAGTACCAGCTTGAGTTTGTCTGATCGTATCCTTACTGCCTCTAAAATGGCCTCTTTCTCCTTGACCAATTTTACTCTTTCTCTCTTTAAATTGAGCTGAATCCTAGCCCTCACTAACCTATGATCTCTCCACTTTACCCTACCTAACACTTCTACATCAGAAAGTATTAAATCAATTTCATTTCTTATTTCACCATTAGGCCTTTTTAGGTCCACTTTCTGTTGCTACACTTCCTGAAAGAGGTGTTCATTATTCGCAGCTTATTGCTTTAGGCTTGTACTACCTTTAGTCTATTCCTCTTATGTCTCATTACGATTACTGGTACCCTCTCATTGGCGCTCTTGAATTCGTCAATGTTGCCGGGTATATCCTTACGAATTAGGAATCCTATCCCGCATTGCTTCTTTTCTGGGAGGCCTCTATAGCAGAGGACATGGCCGTTAGTCAGCACTGTATAAGCCTCACCAGTTCTTATCTCGCTGAAGCCAATGATATCCCAAACAATATATGATAGTTCCTCAAATAGTCCTGCTAAGCTAGCCTCACTCGACAGAGTTCGGATGGTAAAGGTTGCCAGGGTCAGTTTTCATTGGCGGCTTGTCCGGGTCCAGAGATTCTTGGCACCCTCTGCTACGTTACAGGTCTGACCACCGCCTTGGTCAGGTGCTTCACAGAGGCTGGTGACTGAGGGCCATGGGTTAATTGCAGAAGTCATGAGGAAAGAAGTGGCCGAATACTGCACCAGAGAGGCCAATTTCTGTTCTGGTGTGAGGGAGCCTCTTTGTTGAAGCTTAGGGGGCCTTCTTAATTTGGTTGTACCTGGATTAGTGCAGCCCCACTCGCTCTCAGCATCTTTTGCCGGTGTAAGGCGTCATTTCAAGCCTCGAGATGTAACGCACTGGAGGAGGGGAAATTCGAGCTAACCATCCTCGGATTAAAAATAAACAGACAAACAATTTTTTCATACGAGCATTCGAATTTCCGACTCTGGCAACCGAGCATCCGACATAGCTCAGTCAGATAATCCCGTAGGCGGCGAAGCTACCTTATCACGGAAAAGTCCAGCTTTAGGGGCCTTACATGCCTGAGAGATACGTTGATATATCCGCCATGGGTATAGGTTGCACAATATGGTGTCGATTCTCAGTGGTCCTAACATCGTGGTTCCGGAATCTCACGTACGCATGCGGCCAGGAACGCGCCTAGGTACACGACATATTTTCGGCGAACTTGAACAACAATTAAAGAACGTGTGTGAGAAAAAGGTTTCAGCGCTTATCGAGAAGCCCCGAATCCTGTATTTGCGGAAATGATGCCGTCCGCTTATTGTTGCGTCTGCCTGCCTCTGGCCGTCGTTTGTAAATATACCGAAAGTCTTCCTCCCGAGCAAATACTAAGAGTGACGAGACGGGCCGCCAGAACAATATGGTTCTGAGCCGCGCGTAAAGCAGACGAAATTGACAGCGCCTAGGTATCTTCGACATTTCTACCGGCTTGGCCAGCGCTCATGCCAGAGCTGATGAGAAGAAAGAAATTGGGGAACGGGTCCCTTAGCTTATGCCGGGAACACTTCGGACCTATGCGCTTGGAATTGAGCAATGCTATGCCTCACTTAAGCTACAGCAATGCCGTCTGCGATCACTTAGACATGGTTTGTGCACTTCGCGCGTGGAAGAAATTTAAGGCCCTGTTTCCGCTGCGCTCGCAATGTTATTCGCGGCAACACAAACGGAAATACGCGAGAACGAATAAGTGCAAATGTACACGAAAGGAATGGACGCAAATACAACCGTTCTGACATGATGAAAATCTGTGTGTTAACTTTACAAGTGGTGTCGCTACGTGCTTTTTCCTTATTCTTTGCCTGAATACTGTAAAACCTTCTCGTCACTTTTCTCTGTTCCTTCTGTGCGGAAGTTTTGTATCGTACTGTAGTATATGTTTATATATTCTGTAATATTAGAAGAAAACATCTTGTTTAGATAAGTAAGTTGTGACTGGATCTTCTTTGTAGTTTACACTAACTCCTCCCTCTATGGCACAATAATGCATTTCGTCAAACCTGAAGTAAATGGACAAACTTTTGCGTTTTCAGACTCCCCATGTCTAAGTAGGTTAGATTTATCTAGGGAAAATGCTTAGTGTTATGGGACGTTGTATTCGTCGAAGTTTGGCTGTAGGCTTATGCAAATTTTATTTTGCTAGGGTGGTCCAACAATTTACTTTTTGAATATAATTGGCTCAGACAATTTTGGTGCAACATGCTTGTTTTAGTTTATTTGGTGTGTTGTCATGGCGAGGTTACCTTAGGGTCAGCGTTGATAGGCTTCGATGAGTCTTGTGAAACAGTCATAGTTTCGGTTTCCTTCGCCCAGTAGGCCAACGTCCTAACACTCACCTGCCAGACGGGCCGGATGCGTGGAACTTGAGATGAGCTTCACACTTGAAGTTACTTTACATCATTTTTGAAGTTCACTGCTTCTGTGAGTCAACTTTTAAGCCGCAGACGACTATTGTATAAAGGGCTTTTTGCTTTTCAGTCTCGATGTGTCGTTTTGAAGGCCCCGGCGAGGAATTAATCCCTTGTCAGGCCAAAACATTTCCTACATCTAATATCACGAGCGAAATAACGCACTGCGAGCTAGAAGATTTGAGCGAAAGAATTATTTTTTTTCCTGTAAATTTTCAGTGCCGCTATATCGGACGCTTGGTGGCAGTAAATCCTATGAGCTAATATCTAGCAAGTTATGTGGAGTAAACGTTGCGGCATCGTTGTTGGTATGGACACCGTCGATGTTCGTTGTTTTCCACTAAGCGCATGATTCTCGGCGCATACTCTATTTGAGCGTGGGTCAAGTTTGACGCTGGCTATTGTAGTTGTGATGTACGCCACCACTTTTCTGTCGTCAGCGCTGTCTTCGTGACCACGACAACAGAGAATTGCTCGCCAAGAAAAAAAAGCTGCCACACTATAAAGAACAATTTTTTATGCAATGCATCTATTGTCATCTTCATTTGGTACGGTATTGCCAGGTTTGATCTCCGAAGTATATGCACAGACTCCACCACTGCTCAGAGTCAGTGTGCAACACAACACCTTGCAATAATCACCCGGCATTGCAGTTTCCTGTTATTTCACTGGTCATTGGGGAAAACTCCCAAATTCAACTTTCTGCAGTGACCCGAGTTCCAATACCAGTGGTAGCGGTTGGGGAGAACGTTTGATTATTTCTTAGCCCTATGAAAATCGTGAAGCTGGAAATCACGAGGCAGCCTAATGATGACCAAAAACACGTCGACGATGACGTCCATCGTCGTCAGCATAACTTAGTGGAGGGCTACGGACAGGGCAAACTCAGTTCACTGATTCTTTAGCGGCTATTCAGGAACTCAAGAAGGTTGATAAGGCGATGGAAATCTGCGAGACAATACACACTATGAATAGTAAAACAGCTATTGCATCAAGCTACACTGGATTCAAGGCCATTAAGCGAACCCTCACAACATTGCTGCTGACCAGCAGGCACACGGCCCTCCTAATCCTGATCCTCCACCTATTCCCCTCCCACCCCAACCCCGTAACTCACTCCGAGCCCGTAAAAATATTCTCCGGCAGGACACACGCGCCCTTGTCCCACCGTGTGTCTGCTCCCTCCCCCTTCACCTTACTAGGGAGGAGGAAGTTGTGCTTAGTAGGCTTCGGGCCGGGGTGGCCCTTACACCGGCTGTTGTCTCAAGGTGGAACTGGTCCCATTTACCACTGGGTGCTACGTGTCCATACTGCTCCGCCCCTGTGGTGGAAGCAGATGCATACCACCTAATATGGACATGTACGGGTTTACAATCGGAACGCTCGCGTCTGCTACTGCAAGCCGGCCTCTGCTACAGTGTGACAAGCAGCTATGACCGCTGGATACATGACTACAGATTCCACAAAACACTGCTTCAATTCATACACAACACAGGCCTCACAGCACACATATAATACACATATACACTCCAAGAATTATGCCTTAAGGGCAAGTCTTCATCGCAATAAAAAAAAAAAAAACTCAGTTTCAATCCACATATACTGTCACAATAGACGAAAAGCATCTAAGCTTCTTTGCTCATGTTTATAATTTACCGCAGTGACATTTCCACCGCGTTAGTGCGACGAAAATGTAATCGCATTTGTACAACCTTAGTTTTATTTTGCATTGTTGAAATCATAGCTTTATATTAAGTGTCCGTGCTTCTATTGCGCCAAGCTTTCTAAGCACGCCCGAAATTTCTTTCCTTCAGCTGCAAGGACTCATGTCTGTCTAATAAGGAAAGCATGCACATCCAACCCACATGCCGGAATCAACGTTATATATGTGTTCAAAACAAATAATAATAATAATAATAATAATAATAATAATAATAATAATAATAATAATAATAATAATAATAATAATAATAATAATAATAATAATAATAATAATAATTGCTTGTGGTTGCACGCTGAAAAGGATGGAAGCAAACGCAAGTGTACGCATTGCCATTAGTTGTGTAGTATTCCGTACACGCCGCTGGACTGGAGCTTATAATAATAATAATAATAATAATAATAATAATAATAATAATAATAATAATAATTATTATTATTATTATTATTATTATTATTATTATTATTATTATTATTATTATTATTATTATTATTATTATTATTATTATTATTATTATTATTATTATAAGCTCCAGTCCAGCGGCGTGTACTGAATACTACACAACTAATGGCAATGCGTACACTTGCGTTTGCTTCCATCCTTTTCAGCGTGCAACCACAAGCAACGTCCATGCTTATTCACTGCGAATATCACAAATTTAATCGCATGCAATGTTTATGTTTGTTTAAGCGTACACATATCGACGTGTTGTACAGCTGCAGAGCCGGAAATTCCATAGACACATGATGTAGTGACGACGTTCTGCTTGCTCACACGGGGCTGATTAACCACCTTATCTGCGATCTTATCTGAGACTTTCACTCTCACTTCCCCTCAACCTTATTCCGCTCACACTTACGTTTAAAGCGGAGCTTTTCTTTTCTTTTTCTCTTTGCTTGCTCCCCCCCCCCCTTTTCCTTATATATGCTTTGGATCACCATAATGTATTTCTGCACAGCAGCAAGAAAAGCGTTATTTATTTCTCTGCGTAGCAATGTTAAGTGCGCCAAGTTTTCTCTCTTGCAGTGCGTATGAAACGGACAGGGTGGGAGGGAAGGATGAGCCGTCCGGAAGTTTCAACTTTGTTACTGGGTACCTTCACAAGCTACTGAAGATGGCACGGACGAAGAATAAAAGAACACGCATGCTTAAGTAAGGACTGCAGGGACATGCAAGCTGTAGAGGCTGCGCTTACTTGTCTGCACGTGGGCCGGACTTGAGACAAAAGCAGGAAGCATGTTTATTACACGCATGGCTCACACCTTGTTTCCTAACATAACACCGCGCTTAAACAACACGCTAGTTACAAACTGTAATGCGTATTCGACGTTGATATATAGGCGCCTCTCAGGCCCAAGCACTTCAGAAAGGCTCAGTTGAATACGCATTGTATTTTTTAACCAGCGTATTGTTTATGCACGGTGTTACGGTAGGAAACAAGGTGCGTGCTCTGCGCGTAACACAAATCTGTCCCGCTTTTGTGTGAAGACCAACCCGCGTGCAGACAAGTAAAAGGCCTCTATATGTTGCATGCCTCCAATTCTTGTGAGGAACTGCTCTGTATTCGAGGCGGCCCCATTCATGGCGTTGTAGATGAGCGTCCACCTCGGTTGCAGGAGGTGGCGTGGCTTGGAATGAAGGGGAGCGGAGTTCAGATGTAGGGGAGGTAAAAAAAAGCTAAGAAAATGGAGCAAGAAAACCGCGCACCATATACGTGCTCATACTGATTCTTCCTTAGGAGCTAACGATTTCTTTTTTTTAAGAGGTGAAATAAATCTATCTCATTTCGCCATCGCGACAGCCAATCCTTTTCGCACAATACCGATCATGAAGATATAGTTTGTTCGATTCAGAAAAGGTGCGCGGCACCACGAACGAGAAGATTCAGGAAATGCCGTTTGTGGTACGAGCCAGCCTGCACCAACTCGCCGTTAGCGCCAAGGGTGCACTGAACCGCAGCGCCATCTTGGCTTGCTCCCCGCGTAATATAAAATCATGGGGTTTTGCGTGCCAAAACCACTTTCTGATTATGAGGCACGCCGTAGTGGAGGACTCCGGAAATTTCGACCACCTGGGGGTCTTTAACGTGCGCCTAAATCTAAGTACACGGGTGTTTTCGCATTTCGCCCCCATCGAAATGCAGCCGCCATGACCGGGATTCGATCCCGTGACCTCGTGCTCAGCAGCCCAACACCATAGCCACTGAGCAACCACGGCGGGTCCCGCGTAATTGAGGACGAGGCTGCATGCATTGCAGTAGAACACGTTCTGGGGCTAGTTGGTTCATAGGTTTCAAAAGATAAACTGTCAACAGAGACAGCATACTAAGAAAGAACAAAGCGCCTTGTCCTGTCTTTGTTCTTTGTTGGTGTGCTTTCTCTATTGGCGCTTCAGCTTTTGAAAGTGCACGCATTTTGGGCAGCCGGACTTCGCAGATTCGAGGGCCTTGGTGCAACGGGGCCCCCGCAAACAGGGGCAGAAGGTGCAGAGTGAGCTTGCTTCAGTCGGAAGAGGCCAAATAACTGCATGATTAAGTCTTCGCCACAGACTAGACACGCGGAGGAAGATGGCGGGACAAGATGGACGAAAGCGCACTTTGTGCTACCCGTATTCGTCGTCCACGCAAAAGTTTGAACTAAATAATACAACAAGCCATTAAATTCACGCATACATCACCACAGACGCGAGCTAACTCCAGTGGCAGCTACAGCTGTTTGAGCGAGTATGTTGCCAGAAAAGAAAAGGACAAAAGAAAAGTATATATATATATATATATATATATATATATATATATATATATATATATATTGCTGAGGGAATCACGCTGCCTAGGTAGTGAAACGAAGAAAAAGAGTACGACGTACGTTCAATAAGCACAGTATATTTGACTGACGTTTCGGCTGGTGGACCAGCCTTCGTCAAAGTAAGATGTACATACGCTCGCGATACATCAGATAAAGCTGTGCGCAGTAATAAAAACAAGAAAAAAAAACAGCATAAATATAGCGATATCAATGGCGATAGCGATACCACACACGTGGCGCATAGTGCAGAAATGAATCGTTCGTTTACTCAGTATTACAGTGCAAACCACTTGAACTCAACAATAAATAAAAAAATAATACAATAAGAAGAAACATGGAGATAATGAGGCACCGCGCCATAGTACATTCAGGGTGCGGGTGAAGCTCCCTGCTCATGAGCAGCAGTCGTCATAGCGAGCAGGATGAATGGCCAGGGCTTTTATTGGCATGTGTACGGTGGAATACACTGTCGTGTGCAGACTATGGACATAATGTGACACAGTATCGACGCAACAGCGAAAAAAGTCAATAATAATAGAGGGAACATATATATATATATATATATATATATATATATATATATATATATATATATAAATATATATATATATATAAATATATATATATATATATATATATATATATATATATATATATATATATATATATATATATAAATATATATATATATAAATATATATATATATATATATATATAGCGTTTTGTAGCGTGCTTCTTCAGTCCTTGTGCCGTGAGCCATTTTTGGTACGCCATTTCGGTCATGGCAACTACGCCGACGGATTTTAGCGTAATGTGGCATATAATGCTGTCGTATTAAAAAAAAAGCAATACATACGTTATGAATGACCCATACAAAGCAATGCCTTGTTATCGTACACTCGCGCTCTTTTCTTCCTCGCGTGCCCCACATAAGCGAGCTTCATTGCCGGAGGCAATATGGGAAACGTTCATGGCAGATCGCAGTGTCAGCCGGCTTGTAACCCGGATTGCATTGCTTACTGAATTTGCAGTGCAGACGGACCCGTTATTGGCCAGAACGCGTATGTGCCACTGGACCACAGTTTGTGTAGAAGCTTTTATTCTATTCAAGTATGTATGGCAGTTACTTACCTTCGACGAAAATCCCGTCTCACAGTGTGCGTCCGCCTGAACTGCTGTTTGCATTGTGGCATAGCTTGTGAACGGCACAGCGCCTAAACATTAGCTTCGCATGAGACTAAGCGCTGCGCGGGATGAGAATAACAACAGTTGTAAGGATCGCGCTTAGCGGGTTCGCAGCACTTATTGCCCGTTTCGACACAGCCTCACACAGATTCCAACATGTGTGTTGCATAAGCTTAATTTTTTCGTTTGAAGAATGTTTCCATGGGTAACATCAAATAAAAAAATACTGTATTTCTCCGTAATTTTGACCCCATGTAGAGTCCCATTACACGAATCTGTAAATAGTGAAACCAATCCGTGTGTAGTGCCTGCACGATCCGAACTTGTTTGCCCCGGCTACCCACCTTGGGGCAACAAATTCTGCATTTCCATCGATGCCACTCCTATATTCATGTGGAGAATCAGGATAACAAGGCCCCGGGAAATGTTCGATAGGAGCTGCTTCTATGGGGTCGCGTCACCTGACAAGCCATTCCGAGTGTTGCAGGGGCATGCATGGTCTGGGATTCTGGCGTGGTGCTTACGATAATTGCTTGCGTATAACTATACACCTCAGTGATCGACCAGCAACCGTATAGCAAGTCCTTATTTCTGCGTCCCGATAGCTCTGTGGAGAGGCAGAAACCTATGCTGCAGCACTCTTGTCTCGCCGATTCCTGTTTCATTCCAATTACGCGAGGTATTGGCCCTCCTCATACTTTGTTCTCGTATCGAGAACTAAGAGGGAGAGGGTGAAAAGAACGGATGTAGTACGGAGTAAGAGTCGGACTGCTTTTCTGCAACCTAGACAATTGATTAGGCCTCCTCGAAAATGGGTTCGAGTTCGCTTCGCGAGGGCACTTCAAGTCAAAAACACGTTTATGAAATGTATTGACGCCGGCTCAAGCCAGCCGGAAGTCAAGTTCGAGAAAAGTCGCATTTATGAATTCGGCGGTAAGGGCTACCCTTGAAGCCTGCCGGGCAAAGAGCTCCACGAAACGCCAGCGTAGAAGCTGGAGGAGACCGACATTTAAGAACCTGTGGTGCAGATGACATGTAGCTGATTATTCCGCGTCCACAAGATAGAAGAAGGAAGAAGAAAAGAGAAGGAAACGAGGGGTAAAGCAGTCGGGATGTTTGTCTCAGGTTAACATAACGTTGTCTTCACGACGATATGAGCCATGACAGAGTTTGTCGAATTCCTTTACGCTCTTTTGCTAACGTCAGTGCCACACCTCCGTGACATCACTCTCTGCAGCTCGTCTATGTAAATTGTAGATTTGAATAATTGTAGTGACCGTAGCATTATTGTTCCGCATCAGCGACGCACCATGCAACCGTCGAAGTACGTTTTCATTTGAAAACTGTCTCGAATCGAGCTGATTTTATCATGTTATCCTAAGAGGGCATGTGCTGAAACGAGCTCAAATCTGCGGGAGGACACGTTGGGCCGTGTAATGTACTGCGTGTCCTCGTGCGTATCTCCACTGATTCAATATCTACGCTTTGTCCAAGTCATTCTCTTTGTTCCCATTCGCGAACCCCCCGTCCAGCTCCATTTCTTTCAATCTTTATAACTTTTCGCTCCGCTTACGCGTCTCGTTTTTGTCGCTCGATATCGACAGCGTCGTCTTCGCTCCGCCTTCGCCTCAGCAGTTTGACAGCGGAGCCTCGACACGGACGTCGAACGAGCGGCGTGGACATTTTAGAAGTCACAATGACGCTGTAGCCTGGAGTCTTTGTCGATCAATGCCTTTTCAATGCGCCGGCAAATGACACGACGCCGTGCCGTCCATCTTCTGGGAAACGAGGTATTGATCGAGGTATGAGACATCAATTTATCCCGGCGTTGTAATGTGCAAACCAAACTTGACTTCTCTCGCACTGGACACCCTATATTCATTATTTTCAGAGACATTATCTTCTGAGCGCGAGTAGTATAAATGAAGCAACTGCTTCATTTGCTAACCCCTTCGATCTGGTACCAGATTCACACTGATAGCCCAGTAGCTCCAGAAGCCTATAACCAACGAGAATGTTTAGTTAGTGAACCTAACTGCCATCGTGTAGCCTGTGGTTTGTTATTCTGTATCATGGAGGTCAGAATGTGCTCCATATACTTGAATTCATGAGGCTGTCAATAAAGCACGCGAGGTAAGTATATTCGGGTGAGCCAGATAAAGCATGGCGTAGCATACCGTTCGTAACGCAGAGTTCACAGTAATGTGCTGCTTTTCCTACATGTACAACTGTACACGATGGGTTCGACAAATACAGCGCAACGCGTTTCACTTCAGTAACTGCTCAAAATACGTACCTTCTTTCTGAGCGAAAATAACGGAAACCGAGGGGCTTGATTTTGTCTCTCGTTTTATTTTCTCAAGGGCCCCGCACTTTGGACGAAACATACGGTGTGGTAATAACATAGACAGCATATTCGTGGTGATGAACGCGTTATAGAAGGCGTCAGCACTGCGTCAATTGAGGCAGTTGGATTCGTGATAGGTTGATAAAAAAAGAAAAAAAAGAACTATGGGGTTTCACGTGCCAAAACCACGATATGATTACGAGGCACGCTGTAGTAGGGGACTGCGGATTAACTTTGATTGCCCTGAGTCCTTTACCGTGCACTTAAATCCAAGTACACGCGTGTTTTTGCATTTTGCCCGCCGTGGCCGGGATTTTGTCCCGCGACCTCGTGTTCAGCCGCGCAACACCAAAGCCACTAAGCAACCACGGCGAGTCGTGATAGGCTGATGGACGCTTGCGGTTGACTGAATGTTTCACATCCGCCCGCATGCTCAGGATTGGCGCTGGTTAACACTCCCATGACTGTATATCTAGTACACATACAAAAATTCCACGAACAGTGAACCGGACAATGCCACCGAAGTGCCCGAATCGTACACCACCGCACGCGTAAAGGCCGGGAACTGTGGGTTTGGCTTCCGCCTGCGGAAAGTTGTCTTTTCCTCCAATTTAAGTAATCTTTTCCTTATTATTTCCAAATTTTCGTTACTTCTAACAGTTACTTTCACCTACGTTTTCTCCGGCTTCATTGACTCTTTGCTCCTATGGTTTGAGCTTCTGCATGCAGTAGCTGACGTCCATAAGGGGATGGCTATTTAATATATGCGGTGGCGCTTATTCTGGAATCTTGAAGAAAAACAGTCTAAATGAGTCCGGCAATGAGAAAAGTTCAGCTTTTTTACTAATATTTTTAAACCCGGGACGTCAGTATGCAAGGAAGTGTTTACCGATAGGGACGCGCTATGGCGGACAAATAATCGGCGAACAGGAGCAAGATAGGAAAGTTTTTTACAGTAATATTTGAGGGAATGATTTTGTATTACTACTTGTCTGGTCGCTAAACATAGCGTTTACGAAATATTAAGAGTACAAGCCAATATTAGGCCGACATGAAATGAGACGACAAAAACTGAGAAGAGTGAACACGTTATAGTTAACCCTGACTTGTTCTGTTTTAGTTTGTAAACGATAACACGATTATATCCCGCTTGTTTAATATCCATCATTTTACTCTAGCTCTATTCTCAGCTTGCCGAGTAGCAAGAGCAAAAGTAATTGTAGTGCGTAACGTACACAAACCCAGTTAAGAAATTCGATTGCTTCAATAACGCACTTGTGCTTGGCGGACGGACAAGAAGAATGAGCATGTATACTGAACTTGTGCGCACGCGTGTGTGCGCGTGACGTACGTAACTTGTGGTGGTGGTGCTTGTGCAACGTCCGCACCAGCTTCGCTGTGCGTCGACATTCACAGGGTGGAATGCAGGCGGACTTTTTATCCCCTTAGTGTTAACAGAAAAAGACAATACCGAGGCCTCTGTATAGAGATAATCAATTACATCTGTCGGGATTCAGCTGAACGTGACCTACTCCTCCTGACTTCCTAGTCTCACGGCTCCAACTCACGACTTTTCACCCTCTAATACGGTTGCCTTAGCTTGTCGTCTATTTTTTTACCATATTAAACAGCCTCCTCTATTTTCTACGCATGACGTGACCTGCACAACCACCTCTTCTTTTTATTTTCTTTGTTCAAGGAGATATTTGCACTTGCAGACAGCGCCAGCTGTTCCCCTTCTTTCAATTAAAAGAATGTTTGCCGAAATTTCGAGACAGAGAGAGAGAGAGAGGTGAAGTGCGAAGGCGGGGCAAAATTTTCAAGAAATGAATGGAGAATTAAAAGAATGTAGGCGGGTCTGTATTGAAGTTCAATCATACATGCACGCACAAGCCGTGGAATTTAAGAATTGATAACAGAAAAAAGATATGCTTATCCCACGCGCAGTGGGAATGAATGTTAAGCGAAGCAGTTTGCAAGTAGTCGGCTATCCAGCATTGTTTGGCGTTCCGCAAAGCGTTACCGAGTGGACTAACGAATGACGAGGAGTTTCGTGGGACGTGAGCGAGGGGCGAGTGACGACAGCAGCAAGTTGAATGTGGTGACAACGATTGCATGAAGGCGACGGCAAGATTTCTGCTCTTGCTCATTGGACGCAAGTTTACGGCATTTGTACAACGGTGAAGAAGCGTTCAAGTCTGTCCGAGCTGGGCCGATCATGAAGGCCGTACAGTGTCGCACAGCTTAATGTCAGCTGCTGCGAGGAAAAGGCTGGGGGGAAGTGGACCGATCTCGAAGGTGCTGCCGTCACAGAGGTGGTGCTGTCATAAGGAAACAATGCAAGAAACTAGAACGTGATGCACGCGCTTAGAGTTTCAAAGAGCTACGAGAGACTTGTATGCGCGTGCAGTCGTCGCCTAATCAATAAAGAAAAGGTCAAGGGCACTCAGGTTATCCCTACGCGGATGAATGCGAAAGCATTGCGACCTCTCTCCGATGACGCCTCGTTTTACAAATCATTACAATATTGTTTTCACGTTGACTTGTATCGTTTGTCGCATCACGTGCCTAGGCCTCGTTCGCCTACTTATGTGAACCTTCAAAGGAGCGATGCACTGCTACTGACTGAGAAGTCGAAGTCGGAGGTTCATCCATCGGAGCGCACGACAGAACCTACCGAAATCACCGCACCGAGTGGAAGTGGGCCAGGGCCGTCAGTGTTTTCGCAGTGGCAAGGGAAGTATGGGAAGGTTGGCATGATGAGCAGCATCGGTGACAGCTGTGGAAGAAGACGACGAAGAACGCGCGAGCACTGGCCCGAGCGCGTCTCTGGGACCACGTGACTTTTTTGCACCAAATCTCCGGTCACGCGGCCGGATTTTGCCCTTCATGAGCCACGTAATGCCTTCGCATTCGTTTGTGTGAATGAGCAGTAAGCCTTGCAAGACTAAGGAAGGAAGAAAGGTACCAGGGGAAAACAAGCAATGAATATGAAAAAGGAGGCCTCACAGATTTACCTTAAGGGGGCTGAGATTGTTCGTTTTTCTTTTTAGCCCTCCTCTGTTTACACTAGCTACGCAACAATGCAGGCGCGGAGAGGGCCCGTGGTTGCTACCTTTGTAAATCGCCATTGTAGTTTCTTTTTTTAATGCGAGGATAAATGCCTCAGGGCATACAAGGGTATGGGATGGGGGTGAATAAGGATGATTAAATGAATTAAAATAGATTTGCTGACCTAATGAAGTCCAAGAGGGATCGATAATGCGGTCCCTGCGTCCAAGCAGTGTAATGGCTCAGATTATGCGGCGAGAGTCCCGCTGCTGCGAGGTGCCGGAGCCTTGTCGGTTTCAGTGCAGGGCAAACCCACAGCATGTGGTGGATGTCGGCTTCAACATTTATATATACAAGGTGTTCCAGGGAACTTTTCCAATTTTTTTTTATTGCCTGTGGCAGATAACACAATTCTAGTTCATCAGCTTCTCTACTAGAAGAGGCGAACATTGCTTCCACAACAAATAGAAATGCATTATCGACCAGTAAACGCGAATTGACTAATTAAGTTTCAAAATAATAACCTTATAATACACAAATAAAATTTATGTTTTCTAGCGGGTGAGACCGCAATGCATATCCACTTGAAAAGAACTGTGTGAATGACGTCATTTACGAGATATACAAGCAAGCGAAATAACTTTATTTGGAGTCCGGCGATTGGGAGCCCCAGGCATGGGGCCGCCTAGATGGCCACTGGGAGCTGCTGCTCCCGTGCGGCCTCTATGACTCGCTGGACGGCCCAAAGTTGGTCTTGGAGGTCTGAGCTGAGCAGCGCGGCGGACCACCGCGCCCGTAGATTTTCTGGGGAGCTCTAGCAGACTTGCATAGCTTGCATATATCGTTCTCGTATATATCGGGGTAGAAAGTTTTTAGTTGCACAGGACGCGTATAAGTTTCTGTTTGTAATTGCCTCCAAGTAACGGACTCAGCTCTGTTCAGTTTAGTGAGGCGGTGGTAATACTCGCCTCCGATTTTTATAGAATTTGGTAATATCACTAAATCTTGTTAGCCTGTCTTTTTTTCTCTCCAGATCTCCTCCTTCCCGTTCTCCTGACCGATGGAAGTCGCTCTTTGATCCGCTCGGCGAGTAAGACCTCGAGCTTCGCGGTGTGCTACCTCGTTAGGTTTGATTGCGGGAATGCCTGGAGTCGCATGCGCTGGGAACCTGAGCAATTTCCTGCCGTTCTTCTCTGCGTTTGAAAATTTCACTTCGTTGACTCTGATGATGTGCCGTGTCTCAGGAGACATCCTAGCTTTTGCATAATTTTTAATGGCCGCCTGAGAATCTCTACTGATGTACTGAGCATTCGTGGAGACCAATGCTAGTGCAATGGCTACCTCCTGTGTTGTCTCGGAATGTTTGGTATTAAATGACACGCTTGTAAGGGGTTTTTGGGTGTTGTCTACGACTACTGCAAGGCAGCTATTTCTGTGTGGGTATTCAGCCGCGTCTACGAAAGTTGCTCTGTTGTCTGACCCTCCAGCTCTAGATCATTTTCTCTGTTCCACTCTTGCGTCTTCCCTCGTTGTAACCTGGATGCATGTTCTTGGGTATATTTGGTAATAGGAGTTTGTCATGAATTTCTCTTGTTATCGTCCTCTTTTCCCCTTATAGATTGTGGTAATTCATTATTAGCTTGCGTAGCATGTGCCATGCCGTTTTGGTTTTGGTTAGTCGTTCCACCTGAGATGTTTGTTGTGCGTCTATGAGTTAAAATTAAAATTAAATTATGGGGTTTAACGTGCCAAAACCACTTTTTGATTATGAGGCACGCCGTAGTGGAGGACTCCGGAAATTTCGACCACCTGGGGTTCCTTAACGTGCACCTAAATCTAAGTACACGGGTATTTTCGCATTTCGCGCCCATCGAAACGCGGCCGCCGCAGCCGGGATTCGATCCCATGACCTCGTGCTCAGTAGCCCAACGCCATAGCTGCTGAGCAATGACGGCGGGTTTCTGCGAGTTCGTCCAGTATGTTGTGGAGTACTAACTTTAGCAAGAAATCCGTGCTCGTACTGATGGGAATCCCAAATGTTAGTTTGTATGCCTTTTTTATCAGGTTGTTAATTTTAGTCTCTTAAGCTGGAAACCAATTGTGGAAGGCTGCTATGTATGTGATCTGACTGATTACGAATGATTGCATCAGCCCTATGATACTTTTTTCCTTCATACCTTCGTGCTTGCTTCGTTTGACTAATCTCATGGTGTTTGTTATCTTTGTGTCCAGCATCTTTATGGTTTCCCCATTTGTGACTTTGTTCTCGATTACTAGACCGAGCTCCTTGAGCTGGTTGACTATTGGGATATTCCGCCCGTTCTTGTGTGTAGCTTGATTTCCCCATTAGCCTCGTTTCTGTTGTTTTCTTTGGGAAATCAGCCCCTACGTATGAGGTGGTATAAGAGAAGTTTGGATTTCTCTGCAGAACATGTGAGGCCTGTTCCTATGGGATTTTCCTCTACCTTGTTTATTGCAATATGGAGTCGTTGTTCTGTTGATCCGTCGCTGCCATCACAGACAAAGATAGTAATATCTTCCGCATAGATTATATGATTCAGGGACTGGTATGCGATTTCTTTTTTTGGGAAGTACCATCAATCCGAGATTAAACAGCATCGGGGAAATGACAGCGCCTTGCGGCGTAGTCCAGGCATTCCAGAGTTGTAGAACTGTTGATTGCCGTCTGAGCAGGAGGCAGACACAGCATAAGCAAGGATGACAGGTAAACCTGCGAAGCTCAGACGGGCCAAGCGTGAGCCATGCTGCGTACATTGCACTCTTGCCCACAGAATTGAGGAGCTTGCCGCCAGTAGATAATTCCAATTCTTCTTCAGTGCCCTGCAGTAGAGGCAGAGAGGAAAAAAGTAATTTCCTTCTGCATGCCGCAAAAACATACCTGTACATCCAGCATTCTTTCATAGCAATGAACAGCTTTTTAATATGCAAACCGTTTTAGAGCTTTTAGCTGGACCCGACACTCTGAAAATTATTTGGCGAGTTAATTTTAGCACATGATTAACAGCCCTGGTATGCAAGAGCTCGTTTGACGTTCTTGTATCACTTTGATGTTTTTTCCATTATGTTTTAATGTAACCCATTTGCCAAAGCCCACATGACTAACTGGTTAGTGTTATCATTTTAGTTGCTACATGTTTTAAGCTATCTACAGCTGCAGTTCTTTTAGGCCCTTTTACAGCCATGCCACATGAGCCATGAAGAAAACATTGTCCACGCCATTAATTATTCATCCAGCATTACGATTTGTCATGGCAATCTTTGGACATACCTGGCACTTGCACGATAAAACGCCACACATCGGTCAATCAATCCAATTTAACGGGTGCAGAAACGATAAAAATTTTCTGGCAGACGCATCTGTATCCGATGGCTCACGGCCTCAATATAGTTTTTGACAATGCTTGAAAAATGCTTTAGTTCTTCGAGTTAGCTCATTAACAATGATTCCCCTATGCTCTACGTGAAGTATTTGTGTAGACAGCGCGTGTCGGCGCTCATCACCTAGGGACCTACTGGAAGGCTGTTCTTCCAGGAAAAGCTGCGCTCGCTCACGCACTAGTGCACTTCTGCATTTTTCTGTATACAAAGCTTCTAACTGCGCCTTGGTATTATGAATGTCATCAATATATTGACCCGGATGTAGTCAAGCATATACAATTCACTCAAGAGCCTGTGTACTGCTTTGTAATTATTCTTCTTTTTTTTATTCTTTTTTTACCTTCCTCTTTGAATAGTCTAGACAAAGAGGGGCAAGTCCTTGCGACATGACAGATGAGCTATAAGCTCAGTAACGCGCTTTTGGAAGCACTGACGCGAAAGTAATCGGTGAATAAATTTCTCCAACTACCAGCACATGCGCTGATTTGGGTAGCGATGTCTACCAAACAAACTTGAGACTAGGCAATAGTCCCTAAAGAATACAGCTGCACAGTGTAACCACTAATGAGAGCTATATGATAGCGTGCTAAGTAAAACGTAATTTAGATCAAGCGTTGCACGCGAGGTACCTTGGAGATGCACGTAGCGACATCCCGCCGTTATTTTCCCCGATATTCATAAGCTGATATTGAAACATCAGGCGTTGCAAAGCGTCACTACTTGGATCACGCCTCAGCTTCAATGACGTACGATCTTGCGCGTTACACACACAAAATTTCCAAAGAGGACCACCGCACGACCAGTGCATAGATGATGGTCTAGAGGTAAAAAGAAACATCAATTCTTGTTCATCTAACTTGTTCAGGGCATAAACACACACATTTCTAAATCTCATACCACTGTTATCAATATCACACCATACTAGGCGCCCTTCCCTATGTGTAAACGAATGCGGTACATCACACTGTAAATATTTTCTAACAAATAACATACAACCATCGGAAACCCCCATGGTCTAGCTTACACGAACATTATAGTCAGATAGCAATGGAGATAGAGCTACTTCTGTGTCTTCGACGGATTCAACTTTTGTTTCCTGGATAGCAGCAATATCTCATTTTCTATTGCGTAAGAAACTGAGAAGCTGCAGTGTACTTGCCGTCGCTTGCTGCGTATGCCACGGACATTTAAAGTACCAAAAAGCCATGCCAGCGCTTGCCAATATGCAGCGGGAAAATGCCCTATTAGCGAGTCCTAGCGCGCGAGGAGACACGCAATGGGACGTGAACGCCTCGTAGCGTCGATGCGTGGACGTTTTGCAATGCAGTTGCGTACCATTACACCAGATAGAACGCCATGTAGAAGATGAACAGGTAGTGGTGCAGGGCAGTTAAAGAAGGTCTGAGGAAGAAAAAGTTTCAGGAAGTGCCCTCAAGAATGCTAGAAAATATATATATTGTGTACCTGATTAGGTGACTATGTCACCGCCACGTTTCAATATGGATGCCACTAAATCATCATCCCCTTCATTAGCATCGTACCGTGTCATGGCCTTGCGATGTAAAATGCGCCGCGTAGCGTATCTACGCGCTCTCTTTGCATTGCAGTTGCATATCATTACAGCAGGTGGCACGCCATGTAGCAGCTGCATAAGTAGACGAATTGAGAAAGAAAAAGAATATTATGGAGATGTGAAAATATTGATGTATTGAAAAAACCTGTGTGGCATACCTGATTAATTCAATCAGGCTACGTGACTGTCTGTCACAGTCACATTTTAAAGGAAATACCATTAAATAATAATGATCATCATTATCATAATTATCATGATCATCATGAGCATCGTATCGTGCTGTTTGTGACGCGATGTGACATGCGTGCCGCGTATCTATAACGTCTATACATACAAACTTTACGTTGCAGTTCCGTTACATTCCACCCTGTGTCGCGGTATGTAGAAGTTGTCTGATGCAGGTAGCAGCACCTCATTAACTCAAGTAGGCTCGGTGACTATCTGTCACCAGCCGGCTTCGAAGGAGATGTCAATAAGCCATCATTACCACCATCATCAGCAACAGCAATGTACCGTGTCACGGGTCAAGTGACAAGAATGTGCTCCACATAGTCGGGATACCTCTGTTTACTCTTCGGCACACTTGATGGCGCCTCCTCGCAAGGTACGAACCACTGCTGAAGAAGCGAATCGTAGAGCTACGCGTGCGGCTACAACCAAGCAACGTCGGGCTCAGCAGACCTCTTGTGTAGAGAACAGGGCAAGCCGTAGCACATGCCGCCGCCCCTCGTCGGTGTCGGACGGAAAGTTCAAATCGTTCTTGTGGGAACGATGCGATGGTACGTCGCCGCGAAGACGCTACAGTGCATGGTGCCGAAAATGGAGCTCCTATGGAACCGCTTCTCCAGCTTACGCTGTGACTGTGCTGCGTGTTCCGTGCAGGCCTGTGTTTTCTTTTCTTTCTTCAGAGTTACTATCTCTTTGTGCGCGAAACTCTCTATCTCCTTTCTCTCTCTCTGTGTCCCTATACCCATTCCCCCAGTGCAAAGTAGCAAAACGGACGTGCGTCTGGTTAAATTCCTTGGCTCCCCCCCCCTCTCTCTCTCTCTCTCTCTCTCTCTCTCTCTCTCTCTCTCTCAGAGCTACTATCTAGATATTTCAGCCATTAAAGAAACTATAATTATTTACGGCTCATGCGCTATTATGAAACGAAAGAGAGGGCGGGGGAGAAGGGGAGGGCTTGTGTTTTGCATACGCACTTTTTGTGTTACCGCTCCTGTTTTTCGTTTTGTATTGTTGGGGAACCATTGTCACTGCTTCACCCTCTTTCTTTTTATTCATCGCTTTATATGTTCGGTGCCGGTAACAAACGTTTAAAGCAAGGCCGCTATAACGTAATGCTAGTTCAACGATTTCGATGTCATTTCCACCATTAGCGCTGTGTGATTACTCACAAATTATAGGGCCGCGCCCATTTCGCTTCTCTGTCCAGCCAAATCACAAAAACCGCGAAAGCTCCCCATTTCGAAGCGAGAGGTTCATAGTATTTCTGCATAAATAGAACGAACAAAAGAAAATTCATTATTTCTAATTATACGTTTCATTGTCATTAGCCGGCCGCTATAAGTCGAAATTTTCCGGGCGCCGCCAATTTCGCTTCTCTCTTCCATATCATCGCGAAATCTCAACGTCAAAACGGCGGGTACTCAATGAAGATGCATTAATATGCCGAACAAGAGCGAATATGTTTTGTAATAGCCTAGGGTGCTCGGTTCCTAAAAAAAATTGAAGATGGCTGTTCGCCAATCATTCTGGCACTGGCTGCTCAGAGCCACCCACCGCGTTTCTGCGTTTGCTAAATATTAAGTTGGGAACGGAATATAAAGAGACGATTATGCATGTTGACTGAAACACCACGCACTTATTTAGCCATTGCGCGCGGGGAGCAAAGCTGCTTGAAACATTGTTTGCTAACCTCTCTGTTGTTCTGGATTTCCGCTTGATTGCAGCAAATACAATTCCCCTCAATCGGAAGTACACGCAGGAAACTGAGACCTGCAATACAAAGGCCACGTCCCTAGTAGACCCGATCAGCTGTTTCCACAGTGGCTGCTGTCTTGCAGCCATCGAGGAAAGGACTTAAAATCTCAATTTCAGTAGCACGCAATTGCTTACCTATTAAGAGCTTCTGCCGAAAAGGTAGTTGTTTTAGGGTTTGATGCATCGCAGGTCGGGACACTGCGCTTGATGCAGGCGAGGCTGACAAAAGCTGACAAGCTGGAAGAATGGGCGTTTATTTCCAGTGCACGTCGAAATATAAAGAGAGGTTAAGGAAGGAGGGGAAGAGAAACAAAGTAAGAAAACATAAGATAGGCAACCAGATTGGCACGTGTAGCTGTCGACTTCATCTGAGAAATGATAAGAAGAACACTACAGTTATAACAGGGTTCCGCTAAGAAAAAACATATATGCAGAAACTATATATGCTTATCTGTAGTCTTTATTTATTGACAATACCCCAAGAACCTTGTACACAGGGTTTCGCATGAGGAGTCGGTGAGTTCTCAACTTATTGGTTCGTGGATCGCTCAAATGAAACGGCTATAGAAAGAGTCCGAATATATCTCTCTTAAGACATTACATTTTTTATGGTAAGTGCATAAAGTTGTTGCATGATGCTTTTGAAGGAGTAAAAACAGAGGTTTTCGTGGCTGGCATTTCCCGGAATCGGTTTTTAGGAATGATAAGATCTCCAGATCATATCCCTCAAGTCCTGGCTGTCCAGTACGCCCGTGATAGGGCTAGGAGGCTTGACCTCCCGGTCCCAACATGGGACTAGCCAGGCGGGTGGCAACACCTTGTACAGGACAAGAATAAAGTTTTTTCCTCCTCCTCCTCCTCCTCCTCCTCGTGGACAATAAATAATGTCAAGATATTTCTTCCTAAGTTCTTCATACTGGAAGTCTCGACTCGAACTGCGGCCAATCGCGCACGCTTTACCTAGATGGTCATTAACAAAGTGCTTCTTACCCGCCGTGGTTGCTCACTGGCTATGGTGTTGGGCTGCTGAGCACGAGATCGCGGGATCGAATCCCGGCCACGGCAGCCGCATTTCGATGGGGGCGAAATGCGAAAACACCCGTGTGCTTAGGTTTAGGTGCACGTTAACGAACCCCAGGTGGTCAAAATTTCCGGAGTCCCCCACTACGGCGTGCCTTATAATCAGAAAGTGGTTTTGGCACGTAAAACCCCATAATTTAATTTAAATTAACAAAGTGCTTCTTGAAGTAATCGCTAGCGCAGAAGATGAGGATGGTTGCTGACTTTGTGCGTCACGGTGTTGAGCGCGGAAGGTACTCGTCCAGTCAAGCTGCAGTTGCGCAGTCTCTTGGCGGTAGAAAGGTGTAGCCTTTTCGGCACGTAGGCTACGGCGCTTTGTCAACTCTTCATCTATGAGGAATCGTTCAGGCTACATTCTTAGAGCCACACTGCGCGCAGCCGCTTTTGTCGCAATGCCTCCAAAAAGATGCAAGGGGATGCGGACAAATCGCAGGCGCTGGCAACACTGCTCACTGGCTCTCCTTAGTTATGCCTGCGTGACTTATAGATCTGCTTGGACCGCTCGCAGACAGCTGGCGCATCCCTCTTCCCCCGGGAAACCACCTTCGCTGCGCCGGCTGCGCCAATACCCCCTAGCTAGTCTAGAGGATTTTGGCTGAGTCACGCTAATACTCTCTCCACTTCGGCTGGCTCTTCGCCTCTACTGAGCGGTTGAGATACGCAAAGCGCGTCAGAGCAGTCAATTCTATTCGCTTTATAGCCAAACAAAAGGGGCCGCCTTTAAACAACGGGGGCGTCTGATTGTGCTGTTAAGGAACCGTTGCTGGTTCCCGGCCAGGCTGGAGTCGGTGGCGACATAGGTTTGACGACACGAGAACGTAGTCAGATCAACATGGAATATCTTTACGTTCTAGCGCCCCAGGTTTCTCCGCATCAAAATAAACAAGCATTGCGCAGATGACGTTACTACTATTTAAGAGCGCCGCTCTTAGGCACCCTTGAGCGTCGGCCTCCCTCGGCGTAACCAAGCGAACGAGCACAGCGAAGGATGAAAGAGCGAGCGCGGAGCGCAGCGGGAGATGAAAGACGCCGAAAGCGAAGAGAGCGCGAGAAGGGAAGCGGAGAAGTTGAGTATGGCGAAAGCGTGAGAACAAAAGCATAGTGCAGAGCAGTATATTTGTGGTAGACGCCTTCTTGCCGCGCAAGACGGGCTCTGCGGAGACGACCACTACGAGATGGCACCACAGTAGCGCACCGTTGCCTGTTCATCAATGACACCATCGCCAATGCATGGGACGAGCACGTCCACCGATAGCATATATGGAAACAAAGCGCTTCTTGAGCGTAGGTCTGCCAGCGGCCACTGCGGTGAATCGCGCCCACGCGTCACCTATACGCGCTGCCTCTCGCGATCTCACGATTAGCAAAGTAGCCACGCCACACTTCGCTCCGATTGCTGTCTGCCACACGAAACAGATTGTCTGCGCCAGCCACGCTGCTCACAGAGTTTCCTTCCTAATATCGCGTATCTCTATAATCATAATAGAAAATATTGACGCGCTAAATGAAAACTCGCATAGAGCTGCACTCAAATTTCGAATTATATAGTATCGTAATCGTCGGTAAAATTTTTGTGCGCTACTATAAGAGTTGTCGAAGCTCTCCGCTTAAGTTCCCAGGCTAAACGGGGACAGAAGCCCGCATTTCTCCGTTTTTCGTCATTAACCTGAGCTCTTGCCTAAGCTCTTGCCCTGAACTAACCTGAGCTTGCCCATATAAAAGGCCTTCGAGAGTGTGTGCGATCTCGCATTCAATCCCCTTTTCTCACAGTCAAGGAAGTGTTTATGGCAGTGCAATTCCTTTTTTATTCACGCTGGGACACAAAGAGCTCGGTTATTTGCCGACAAATTGCCGCAGGATGCTCGCAGACGACGAGTACATACGAATTTTGCCATTATTTTGGTTCAGAGACTCTCTTTTGGGGAAGAGAGGGTGTTTTACGGATCATGAATTTCTCCAAGCACGGATACGGGAGCGTGCACGGAATAGTTCCAGCAATATCCGCATTCTATATCAAAGAGGAATGGCACGGAACAGAACTCGCATGTGCGCTGCCCGCGGTTTAGGGCGGAGATTCTCGATTAAGCGAACCCACCGGTTCTGTGTCGCCCTGGCATTTGAGATGAAGGTTCCCAGTGCGAGACCGAAGACGAACAAGTCATTAATCACAGTCTGTGTGTTACGCCCAGATTGAGAGCACGCGATGTGGATGACTGCGTATATGCGCACTCAGCGGCTGGTGTCGGGCATACGGAATGCGGCGTGCCTTTGCCCTTGCGTGATACTCATTCCCGCCGGCCCTTCACGTAGGCATGACCGGAATGGCGTGGGTGCCCGGAGCACGTGCCTCGTTAGTGATGTGGAACTCGCGAACGACAAAGCGCTGCACAGAACTGGCGGTTGTGGAAACGAGAGGGTTGCGAGAAAAAGTGGCTGTCTGAGTCCCCGTGTCTCGGGAAAAGACGGCGGTAATTGCGAAATAACGTGCACCAAAGGCGACACAACGACTTGTGCTAGTCTAGGCTTCGGCCAGTGCTAGTCTTAATGTGCCGGAAACTGCAATTTCGCAGTATGAGTTGACACTGACTAATAGATTGACAGTTTAGTTAGCAGCTTTACAGAGCCTTGCGCATTTTTATAAGTGAAACCATCTTTAGATTCTTTCAGGACGTGTTGTTCATCTCCTGGGAATTATCAAGGCTGTCCATAGACTCCACTGCGAAGTACGTTAATTGCACCAGAGTCGGACGATTTCTGTCAAGTGGGCTTTCCTTAAACTCGAAAAATATATTTACGCGTGCCGTTGCAACGTAGATATTCTTGTTTTTCAGGACAGAATTCCCGCAACTACTGCTGCGCTTGATGACATTATTGTATGTAAATGAGCTACTCATAGGGATATGACAGCATCAGTTGTGTCATTTTTGTGATCAGTGTCAAGAGCTGTACGTGCCGCACTGACTTGACCTGGCCATGTGGTATTTCGGGAGACCCTCTATTGTACACTAGATGACGACAGCCTGAATGCACAGACCAACGATACCCTCTCCTGCATAAAGCCCTTTTCCAGGCTCAATTATAGCTACACTAACCTCGGAAGCTTATGAGTAGATGGTTTTCCCGGCCACTAGATATCTGCGGTCAAGGAGCATTCTCGGAAAGCTACTGCACAAAAACATAATGACAGGGAAGAGACACAAAGTAAGGAGTTTTTGAGTTGACTTACCCTTCTACGCATTTTGTATTCGTTTTGTGCAATAATGGAGCATGTGATAACTGTGCCTAAACATTCAATAGTCGCAATTTCTTTCAATAAAGCTGGAATTCAGGGCCAGCTAGTATAGGCCAGTGGTCAGTATAGGTTCTCCTTCAATAATCTAAGAGATCGCATGTGCGCACGCGCGAAACGTGAGGGCAAAGCCGGCGTCCCGGACCATTCGCTAAGAGGAGAACGCACCCAGGCTTTGGAGGCCATCCCACATGCCCTTGCAGGAGGGTGGGTATGCCCACGGCACACGGGCCGTGTTTAAAAAGATACTAAAGAGAAAGGCTAAATCAAATAAAATTGTTTTCTTATTCTTTAAAGACTCTTATTTCGATTAACTTCACTGTAATGGTCTGAATACAACAACAACAACAACAACAACAACAACAAAATGAAGGTTCCAGTTTCGTTTTCTGAATGCCGTGCTGAGCACCCTGCGCCGAATCCGCGATCTCTGTGTGGCGTCATGGATTTCAACGTATTTTTGCGTATTTGGTAACTAGCTCAGCTCAATCTTTGGCTCCCTTAGAGTGCAGTGTAGTCGATTTTCGCCGATAAAAAAAATTACGTAGGTCCTATTTGTCACGGAAAAGCACTGATATATACGCAGTGTATAACATTATATGGGACAAATGTTTAACAACATTTAACTAACAACAATAACTACTCCCACCCCCCTCCCCCACCCTCAAAATTCCTTCGCCATCCTGGCCCTGCGAAAGAAGATATCCAGCGAAGCCTTTGCAAAACCACCGCTACAATTGCTGAGGGGGGGAGGGGGGTATGCAATGATTTATTGTATTGCATTGCATACTTTTACTTTTACTTCTTCTAAATTATCAAGTCTGGTCATCTTTCCAACAGATTAGCGCCAACGAAAGGCCGCGCCGGACATCAGTCCGAAGACTTCACTAAATGATTCATTCGGTAGTAGCGACGGGTGTTGTCTGCGAAGGGCAGGGACGTAATCAACGCGAGCCTATGACTCGCGCTCACTGGGAATTACTCCTTCAAGGGGAACAACTGCAGGCCGCTATCCCAATTACCAAAGAAGTTGCACGGGTTATCCAGTTTTTTCAGACAGGGATAAAGACACGATGCTTCCTTTAGTGTAGCGCACGTGAGGCCCCGGACATCTAAGGGCATCGCCGACCTGTTATTCCCCTGTTTCTTGCGGGTAGGAGCCGCTTGTCACTCTAGAAGGTTGTAAGGTGCTGGGAACTAGAACCAACTAAAAACGGCCGTGCACCACCATCCAAGGGGGCTATGGAATGATTTATTGCATACAAACCATGCAATAATGCAATGCTTTACAGCACATCCGTGGTCGTACTGTTCGCTTCACTTTGCTGAGTCCTTGTAGCCTATGCATTACGAGGGGGATGATCCATCGCATCTTTGCTTGCTTAGGGTGTTATGAGCCATTGCTGATGATGATCATTTTTTTCACGGATGGACACGAAAAAAACCCGCCACGGAGGGACTTACAGTTTCACTCTGACCAACAAAAGAAAACAACGGTACGCGTGGCGGACGCCAAAGGACTCGAATGGCGCCGCATCACCAAACATAGGAAAGGAACGATTATTGTTTAGCAGCACAGAAGCGAGCCGACGTCCAAAGCATATGAAATGTTAGTTTTTGCGCAATGTTTAGTTCATAAAACACATGTACGGTATGACTATATTTAAGTTTACCCGAATTTAAAAAAATAACGGCCTGTGGCAGATAACAAAATTGTTGTCCTTGAGCTGGATGATTCCAATAAGCGCGCACTACTGGTTCGAGAAAGCGAAACACATATTCAAACTAAATAGCAGAAATGCGTTAAAAACCTTCTTAATGATTACTTTATGGACCATATTGCAATTTATAAATTGTAGCCGTAGAGTTTAAAAGGCCTATCCACTTGAAAACAATCTCCGGGATTACACCACTTTCGAAATGTTAATTCCTAAAATCTGTTGCAATATACGTGGGTGTTCCAGTCACTTTTGTGCTTCCGTACGTAAAAGAGTGTCTTTAAAAAGAAAGTAATACAACAGTACACTTTTACGGCGAGTTTGATTGAGCATATGGTCAAACTAGTGTCATTCTTGAAATTCCTTCCAAGTGGACACGCCTTTGCAAGCTCACCAGCCATAATTCTTAATTTACAATATGTGCCGTGAAGTATTTTATAAAGAAGTTAATTTGTGAATTTTTTATTTGAATATGTGTCTAGCTTTTTGCATGCAGGCAACGTCCGGCTCTTTGAATAATTCAGCTCAAGGACTGGAATTATGTAATCTGCAACAGGCGATTTTTCAAAGTTCTGGAAAACACAAAAATTGCCACCCGTTATATACTACGTCCATATGCGTATATTGCAAGTCTGTTCTGCGGAACCGCGGATCATGACAAATTTTTCTTCAACTGGGAAGTTTTCTCTCTGAGAAACCCGGAAGGGTTTCCTTTCCAGCTTCTGGTTACACTGGGGTAGATGACAATTTTCCCGTACATACACGTGTAATCAATAGTGATCGCTTATGATCCATACTGCAACAATGTGCCAGTAACCCGTGCTTCTACATCTAAATAAACAAAAAAACAACAATAAAAGACAGATAATTTTAGCAGTTTAATTTCGCGAGCCGTATATGGTACCGAGAAAGCCTTGTCAGTATCCTATGTCTTTTTTCCTGGATGGAAGTTCGACGATTCATTGCCCAACTATAAAGGCTTTAAGCGGCTTTTGAAGGGCGTACAAATTGTGGAATTAAATATTTACGGTCACCGCACTGAAAGAATTCAGGGAAACGTGAAGACGACTGCCATTCCAGTCTAGGCACAACTTGCACAATGTGTAAGGACTACGTTTGCACGAGAGCCGACGAGTCGTCGGGTGGTGAAAGCTTGCGGCGCATAGAAGCTCTTCCTCCGAGACGTCTCTCACTCTTGATGTATTTCCCCTTCTTTTTTCCCCACCAATGCCTGTTTCCTCTTACATTATTTGGTTTCAAAATGCATTTTCGATACGTTGAAAGGCAGATGCCCGTTTTTCATACTTTCTCTGGAAAGGCGTATCTGTTTTGCCTCGGGCATGGAATCAAAACTGGAAGGAAAAGGTTCCGAGAAGCCAAGCTCCTGCTTTAAGTAAAAATATCGACCTTGTTTCGTAGGATGCACACATTCCTTCTTTTCTTGCAACACCGGTAAACGAGGCGCCAGAAAAATGTAAACAAAAAAATGATTGCCTTTCCACTATGTGAAGAAGGATAACCGGCGAAGCTGCATTGGGATGAGTATATTGACAACTATATTGATTTATACTGATTGCTATGGCGTTGATATATTGATTGAATAAAGGCACACACACGTAACTTCATGTTTTTTATCGTCTTTATTTTTTTTCTCATTCGTTACCGCAGCGACCATAGCTTTGTGGTCGCTGTGGTACACCCCTGCTATGCTCGACAAGTTCTTGCCACAGGTTAAATATGCACACGACCGGTGACGCGTGGTCGGCGCATTGATGTCCGTGTAGCAATCAATTTCGAACTGTTCCAAGAGGAAGGCTACAATCCGCTTGCAGTTGAGGCCTGCTAGGTTGACGTTAAAGTCGACGGTTGGCGAGTACACTATTGCGTTTTATTGTGCTTTTCGACCCTCCAATGGGCACAACGGAGCGCTGCCATCCCACGTTTTCTATGTGGCCATTTAGGTGATGCGTAATAACATCGTCGATAAGATGATAACATTCAGAGCGACCGCCAAGACTGATACCGTCACGTGAAAATGGTAATGCACGTTATATATAGAGGGAAGATAGCATTCAGAGTGACCGTCATGACTTTCTTCTTTTTTTTACGCGCATGCGCATGGGGTTGCGCCAGAGGAGCTTTCGGTATACAGCAGGCGACGCACAGACAGAGGGAGGGGCGGACCGACGGATGGACGGAGGGACGCATGAATCGGCTAGCAATATACAGCTTCACTGTAAAAAAAAAAGAAAGAAAGAGAAGAACCTAAGGAAGACACCTGGGCTTACGATCCTGCCTTGCCGCCGTTTTCTATCCGTCGGCCATGCATAATCCTCGTTAATGTAGTTTCTATCCTGGCGATAAAATCGAACAGAAATGTGCTAGATAGGCAAGAAATCGGGCGGCATTGGAGGCGATAGGAAAGATAAATCCAAATACCGAGGAAACTGAAGATACAAGACATGATAAAGGAGACATTGAAGCTGGCGGTGGAGCTCGGCATGTGCAGATGAAGAATGCGGAATTTTCGAGAAAAATGGTACAAGGAAAAGATGTGGGAAAGGAATTTCAGATACCTTGAACGCGTGCTTGACGAAAGGAAAAAAAAAAACAGAATCCTTCGACTTCCTTTCATCTTCTTGGCATGTATATATACAGGCTGACTCAGCTATCACGCTACGAGCTTTAAGAAAAGAGGCATCATCTTATGCGCATGAAATACATAGTGCACGTTGTTCACAGTCTAGTTGAGAAGCCGCCATTATTTTATTCAGCTTTCCCACGAATTATAGCTCACTCACGATTGCTGAAATTTGGGTTATAGGTGATTATTCGTGGTCGTCAAATAGCAGGGCGCGAAAGAAAGAGAAAAAAGAAGGAGCAAGGGACAAAGAGTAGAAGAGACCTACACAGTGCTGACTTCCAAGTGGTCTTTATTTCACAGTGGGCGCACATTTATCTTAGACGCAGCAAAAAGAAAAAGAAGAGAAAGAAAGAAAACAGTTTACACTTTGCGTAGAAATCGCTTCCCTTTTCGAGATGAAAAATAGAAGGCCTGCTCACACATTGCTCACCAAGTTTGTCAATCAGATCGACTTCGATAATTTCTCTTGTCGTCTGTTCTGTTGCTTTTTTTGGTTAAACAACACTTCTCAAACATTGGAGTACACCCGCACCGAGCACAGTGAGGGGCCAGGTTACTTTGCTTGTATTTTTTGTACATTGTACTTGTTATCTGATATTTTAGAGTTTCAATATCATCCGGCTTGACCAATATGCACTTTTCCAAAGGATAACGACACACGGTACACAACATTTACAATACTTCAGAGAAACCCATTTCCGTGCCTGATTGTGGCATTGTGCCCCTTTTTAGGAGGTTCAGTTCAGTAAGACACGCAGTTTAGAAAGCTTTTCAAGTGACGAAAATGCAACACGTACACTAGAACGCTTAGCAATCTTCTTCAAATTGTGGGATAACGTGTGCATATCAGAAACCGTTTTGGGCTTTCGTTCGGACTCGAAAGCCAGATGACTGCCGAGATCTGCGCTAATATCTGAGCCAACTCGCAAGTACGGAAGTTATTAAATGCTTGAGATAACCCGCGTCACTTGAGCGGCATGCTCGTCGATTAATTACGTGAGGATAGGAATTAGTCATTACGCGAGGACAGGACTTCTTTACAGCATTAGCGAAGCACATTTTTGCGATACTCCTCTTCACTATAGTTTAGAATGTGTAGCGTCATATTGAAGCGAAAGTTTGTTAGTATACGCATCTTACATTCAACACGTGCGTTCATCAGTAAACGTTAGCTTAAGGTCCAGCAATCTAATGCACTTATCAGCGGCCATTTCATGTACGACTTCTAGGTGAAGTAAACATTCTTCAAAGGTGGATATAATGTTTTGCGCGTTTTCGCTGGATAAAACTGTTTTTGTCAAATAAAACCAGATAGTCGTTTATAGACGTTCTTTATTGTTCTGTAATCATTAAGATGTCAATTAGGTAGTTGTAGATAGTCGTGAGAGGCATCAAAATGACACGTTTTTAGCAAGGTACATGTCGTGTCTTTAGTTTTTCTGGCGAATAGAGGAAGGTCGTATGATATAGTATGAAGAACTTTATTTAGGTCCTGAGGGATCAGTGTGGGACTGGAAGGCCGTGTCATAAAAAGAAATGTAAACCTACTGCACCGAATGCGCTCAAATTTTGCCAACCTGCTGTGAGACACGCAGGCTTTAACATGTGTGGGGATGCGTGACTCTCACGCCTCCCCTGAGATCTAGTTTTCCCGCGTGGCTCGTCTCCTGCAGGGCGGCTTCGCCCGCCGCGTGGCCTGGCGCCCGCGGCGGTCGGGTGGTACAAGCGCGGTGCGAGAGCTGGCGCGAGCGTCGCGCCGCTGCGGGGTTACTCGGGCGTCGGGAGACAAGGCGCTCGGGCTGTTGGGTTCGAGACAGGAAGCGGGACGGTCGTGCCGCACGTGCAGCGATCCTCTTGCCCGGCGGGTCGGCGCGCGGCGGGGACGTGTCGCGCGTGCGCGCCGACCCATGCTTCTGCGAGACCGCCTCGCGTGGCCACCCTCGAACGCGCCACGATTCGCGTGACCATACACGCGAACGACCAGGCCTTGGGATCCAGCATGGGGCGAACATATTCGCTCGCTTCCGGTCGCGGTGAGTCAGACTTCTAGATTTGTCGCGCGCCCATCGGCATGTTTTGTGGATAGCAGCTCGGCTAGCAGGCACTGAGCTATGAAAGGTGCAATAAATGCCCTTGTGATTGTTTGCACTACTGTGTTGTCGTTCCTTTGTCCCAAGAGTACGGTGTGAGAGACCCCACACATGTAACACACAATTCAGGTTCAAAAATGTGATGGCATGGCCCCTGGACCAAGAAATTGGGTAAACAACATATCTCTTAGAACTTGTTCATAATTTGTTTTGTATGGTACGTTTGGAGGAAGTCATACTTTATTGCTGCCCCGCTAAAAGAAAAAAAAAAGAAATTGAAAATTGCATCTAATTTGATATATTTACCTCACAACTTCAACGCTCAATCCAGGTGATATCGAAACCGAGTGCTCTGGGAGCATAGAAAAGACAGTCCCGCTATGAGACGGAAGCTGCCCCATGACGAAAAGCGCGACTAAGTTTGAATCTGGACGCAGTGGCCAGTCGCGGCCGATACTGATACGGCACGTTTTGCCTGGAAAACATCTGATGCGACGTGCTGTATTAGTATTTGACACGGCAAGTCCTCGTTAAAACTTCCTCACACACTTTGTCCTGGGTGTTTTTGTGCTTCGTTCTTTACTACCACGAGAGGCCGGGCATAGAGGTGTTAGGACGATCGAGTCACTGTCGGTGAACTAAGCCGGGTTCTGAAAAATGGCGTAATGAAAGACTACGGATAAATTCCCACCTCGTGTGAGCTGGATGTAGCAAACCGGACGTGCGTCTGGCCAACATCCTCTAGAGAACTTAAGGCCTTCTGGCTGTTCGCTGCCCACTTGAACTACGTCAGGCAAAAGAGGCCCACAGAGAAGTTCCGTGCAGCGTGCTACGAAGCTACGAGCGGCGCACCTGTGTTAAAAATGAGACGCGGAAGACCGAGTGGGCGACGACGGCGATATCAATTCGATTAGTTCCGGGAACCCTGCTTCGGGGTTAGAAAAGCTTTGGCATGCTGCAACACGCTTCCGAGCGCACTTTTTTTTCTGGGCGTTAACCATGCATGTAGTCTTTGCGCTTGTGCTGCGATTGCGGTTGTCTGTTTGGCAAGCCTTCATTGCCGCGGAATGTGGATTACGTTCATGCCAGGATATTCCTAATAAGTGCTGCGTGCCCAATTGCTGGTGCAATTACAAATCGGGGCCGAAAAATCATGCGTTTATGTTTCCGCAAGATCAATTACAGAATATTGGGTGCCAATGCTAATGCAAAGAAGAGAAAAGCTGGAACTCTGCTGAATAAGGCAGCGGATTCTTTGTAAATATTTGCACGAATGTTTTGTTTCTCCATTGCTAAACTCATTTGAGCTGTTGTAAATATGTGGACTGTGGTACCTTATGTAATAATGCCTCGAAAGAGAAATTATTCGTTTAGAGCCTAGTCAAGACTGGAATAAATACATGTGTCACGAATGTGAAGAAGGGCACACCAGTGAAGTTGTCATGAAGTATGTGTTATGGTGCAGTGCTAACATTTTGTTGTAGAACTTTTGTGGTCGCACGAATGCAAACTCTTTGACACCGACGATAAATCAAGGCAACGAAGCTACTCCGAAGAAGAGGGCAGAACTGTGACTTTTCATTATAAGCCACGCTCCCTGTCATCATTTACGCGAAATTAGTACTCAGTCGTAAGGTTGAACCATTTCATTTTTATATGGAAGGGCTTTTTAATAATGCAGCGCGTAAATAGTTTTGCATAAGTAAAGTAATCTTGAAACACGCTCTGTTTTCTGCGGGCCATCTGCTCAACTATGCCTAAAGGACAATAACTGCGCTCTGGTTAATGTTGCCCATAAGGGCGCCATCCCTTCATTCTACCCGTACCCTGAGCAAGCCACCGGCTTCTTCTCCGTGACGTCACTCGCCGAGCGCTCAGGCCTTTCTCTTGTCTAGGTGGTGTTGGCCTGGCTAACCTCCCTGCCTTTCCTCTCTCTCTCTCTCTATTCTCAATAGGGACTAATTCACCGATACCACTCGCAGAAAAAGGCGACGTGTCGCAATGGCGTGTAATCAGGCTGCGTGCAAGAGCCGTGCAAGTTAGCTACTTGCGGTTAGTTCGCAACATTCTCACATACTTCAAAGTGAATCATTTTTAAATATTTCGCACGGGCAGATTTTTTGTTGCGATGGGCCAAGTAAGAAAGAAAAGAAGGAATGAAAACAGAAAGGAAGAACTGTTGGCGCGAAGAACCGCCAACGCAGCGCTGAGTCTCCCGCATTCCTCGCGTTCCTCAGAGCGAGACATTCCAGCCACGCATACGGCGAACTTTGGGAAACCGAGAGGGTATCTCGCGAAGCCGCCGACACGACCAAAGATTGCCGTAACCTGGTGCTGATATCGCCGTCGCAGCTTCAACCGTGCAGCGTGCACAAAGAGACATGGTGACACTAGCTTGTACGGGTGACGAAGTCACAATAGTGGTCTTTGCTAAGAAGCGGTTGCATTTTGCTGTCTTTCTGCCGTAATGTTATATACCTCCACTGTCTGAATTGGCCGCCTAAACTAGGCTCATGAGAACAGCTTTGTGAAAGCGAACATATTGCTCCCGTATGTACAACACGTATCACCGCTGCTCTAACACCCCCCGCCCCCCGCTCCGTCCTCGTCTTCTGTAAACTATAGCTTACAAACCCATGAACTCCAACTGGAGTAGCAGTGCCCACTCCTGCCATTTCTCCACCCTGCAATCATTATGCACCGCAGTTTTTGAGAGCTTAAGAGCGCAGTACTTTTGAATACTTAATGCGTATTTGCCACGGCCAAGCGCATACGCGTCTCAAGAGGCGTGAGAAGTGCTGCGAATCTGGCTTTCACTACAGCTGCAGGCTTGCACGATTCTGCTAGGATTGAACGAAATAGAGCACGCGCACTTGGCGCGCAATTTTGGGTGAGCGCTTTGTATACAAGTTCAGGAATCAGCATGCAGGATTGCAACACTGCGGGATGGAATATGCAGCGAAAGGGCGCGTAGTAAGAAAGAAATAAAGATAGAAAGAAAGAAAGACAGGAAGAAAGAAACTGAATGAATGCAAGAAGTAAAGAAATAAATAAAGAAAGAAAGGAACAAGCAAGCATGTGAGTAGCCAAACAAACAAACAAACAAAGAATGTGCCCAGTGCAGTTGCGTGGTAATACGCGAGCGCACCAGAAAAGTGCACTCGGCGTTAAGCAATCGTAGCACAAAATTCCAACTGCAGTTGGCTGCTCCCAACAAAGTCTGCGACGGCAGCTGCGTGGGAGCCCAACCTAAACCTCGAATTGCACGGCGTTGGTTCACCGGATTACGCACTTGTTTTTTTTTTTCTTTTTTGAATTCGCTGTTAACATTGTCGAGCGAAAAAGAGCTGCAGCTACTCTTCTTTTTTGTACAGCACCGAAAACAAGGACACATTTGGACAGTTGTACATATCACTTTCTTTCCAACAAAGCAGCAGCTCTAAGCCGTTGCCGGCCGAACCTATTTTTCTTCTCCGGCGTGCAAAGTCAACATTAGGTAATGCTGACTTCTTTTCCTTTAACACCATGACCGATTGAACCATCTTAAGGGTCTTAACTGACAAAACTGCAAAAGTGGTCAGAACCACAACAAGTCACGTGTCAAGTGTTTAGTTGCGGTTCGGCAAGTCCCGTGGAAGAAGGAGCATCTAAGTATAGTTTGCTCGTTGGACACATCTCTTCGTAAGTTCGAGCGACGTGTGGCGAAATGTTTTAGCTCTACTGTATATTTAAGGACTGAGTGCTTGCCACAACTGAGATGCGTTGAGTCGGGTTTTACGAGTGCTCTGAGCTGAATATGCCGCAGAGAACCTAATGCTACAACATTTCAAGATCTAGCATCTCCAGAGCTTTCCTTTCCTTCATGCCTGCTTGAATTACAGTACTGAAAACTTATATGAATTCCATTTCAACAGTATTTCGCATGAGCTCTCTAGTCGACATTGTAACTCCTGAAGTCCAATTATGCAACATTCACTTTCTTAGGCGCGTTGGGCAGTAACTTATTCTATAATAAATATAAAAATACGCTATGATATTCTTTCAGACCGTAAACAAATGTTACAAGCAATAGAGACCTGGGCCACTACTACAGAAAAAAAGCTTTTACTACTGTTCGTAATAGCAGATGTGAGGCAACAGGGATGTCGGAGATATTATTAACGAAGACGGTCAGCTGATACCAAACACCACGTAGAACAAAGCTGTGCCCGGAAATGAAGGTGATAGCCGAGAAAAGATACGGAGCGGCCAAGCTACTTACGAATCAGGCAGTTGCACGCGTTGATTCATCTACAATAAGTTCTATAAGCAACAACGGCAACTTCGGGACTAAGTGGCTCTCCGCGCTTTTATTTAAATACACATACACGCCGCAGGGCCTCACTGTCTTGTAATCCAATGTGGCGGGGCACCAACTGAAATATATAACGTCGTGGCCCGACGATGATAGATCTTCCACGGCTTCTGCAATACACTGAACCATTTCTCCGCATTTAAAGGCTGCTCGTGCATTTTCGACGATGCGGAGCGCCGATTTTCCGTCAGCAAATGCCGCCCATTGTAATGCGTCTGTTCTTTTGTAGGTAACATTTACTGCTTCAAGAATGAAGCTTACCGGGGGCTAATCCACGGCACCCATACGTCGAGCAACACCCGATTCCCCCCGTTCTGTTCCAGTGGGCGTCAATTTTGTGCCCTTCATTGTTCGCGTATACCGTTGGTCTGCAGCGTGTTGAAGGCACGCAATGAGCACTGTAGCAGCTAATGCGCAGACAGTGTCATTAGCGCAAGCTTTCAGAACGATTTTCTGTTCTTCTTGCGTTGTTATGGGCATCTGTTGTAAATAAATTTTCAAGGCACCACTATGCTTATACATTATAGGCAGAGCTCCCCATGGCAAGCTCTTCCGGGGCTCCGCCATAATCCACGCTGGGCCGTAGTGAGCACGCGTACACGATTGCTCCTCACAAGCGTCACGTACTGTCGCACGGCGCGTAATCATCTGAGAACTGGAGAGGGAAACAAGGCAGAAAACGAAAGTGCTTTGTCACTTTGCTTTATCACTTTTTGTTTTGTGACTTATTTTATGTTTGATTTATCGCTTGCAGCGGCGTGTCAATTAACTCAACGAGCCGCTGTTTCTCTAGTGAGACAATGCGCTGACGAAGGGAAAGCATTCCCCAGAGGAATCAACCGAAATATACGGGCGAAGCTTATTAAAAAAATTACAATTATAAAACTATGGTACTACTGCTCATCCATGGAACACGCTGAGAATAGCGCAAGTTTCAGCGACTACTGTGTCAGATTATTCAACATGAGAGAATTCAAAACAAAATGAAATTTTTTCAGACCAAGCGCTATATCGCCCGCCAACAAAAGAACATTTCGTTAGTTAGTGCTTGTGATTTCGTTTCTTTCCCTGTAGGTTTTTGGGCACTTATTTCTAGAAACTTGTACGAGAAACTTTCAAGCAAGAGTTCATGGTTCGAGTAATCGGACCATTATGCAAACACCGTAAATCCTTTAAAGCCATTAAATAAATCGGGAAACGTTAGGTGGTTGGTAATTAGTAATAGCGCTGGAGATTATGAGGATCATTTTATTGTCTGCCGCTGCTATAAAACTTAGCCGGCAAAAATGATTTTCTCGCGAGTTCCATTTTTCATCCTCTGGGATATTAATCAGCTAAACATGCGCTGGGATTCGTGGAAGGTACACTGCGGTCACTCTTAGCAAGAGTGGAG
This sequence comes from Dermacentor variabilis, assembly GCF_050947875.1. NCBI lineage: Eukaryota > Metazoa > Arthropoda > Arachnida > Ixodida > Ixodidae > Dermacentor > Dermacentor variabilis. The sequence continues at coordinate 50,295,472 of NC_134571.1, read as the reverse complement.
CGTGCAAGAAACGTCGCAACGCCAGTATCCGAAGAAAGCAAACTTCCTGAGTTTTATATATCGTCTGCTCCCCAGGAGGGCCTCTTAGCATACGGTTAGATCAAGAGAATATAATGTCACGTTGCAGTGACGATGAAGAACACAGCTTTTTTGGACATTTGCGGTCACCATTGACTATGATTGACTAACAAGAGGTCGGGTGAAGATTCAGCGGGCCGGTTGCCTTACAGGTACGACGTTTCTTTTTTGAGGACTTCGCTATTACCCTGCCATTATGGTGGTCGGAAGCCGAGAACATCGACACAAGCCTTATGCTCGTCCAAGTGTAGCAATCCATATGAATGATACCACAGGCCGCAATGAAAAGCCTGGGGGCTTGCAGGCGTCATAAAGCTTCATAAAACCGGCACGTTAGCTTCTCCACAACTGGGAATCAACTTCGGCGAGTTCAGAAATAATGGCTGACGGTGAAGCCGAAAGCAAGAAGTCTCATCTAGGGGGCGGCAAGTACGATGATACAACATCGAATTATGAGCTAAGTGAAGTAGAATAGATGGGTGAGCACGCACCGTTTACTTTATTCACGTTTAAGAAAGAAACGAGCAGAAGGCATCCCAGTTGTCTTTCGTCCAACAAGCGAAGGTACTATTTTTTCGCAAGTGAAACCACACCGAGTGTCTGCTGAAAATGTTTCCACTGCCAAAAAAAAAAGGTACAGCCTTTCAGGACGACCAGGGATGGAAGTTTCCGTGTCAGCGTTGCTTCATCGACATCTGCAAAACGCCTTTTGATGCTCTCCAATGTAGGCGGCCTGGAAGTCAAGCCCTTCATTCCAGAGACATACACGCGAAACGTTGGGAAAGTAATACATTTAAATGCCTCTGCAGTACACAAACGAGCAACTCCTAGACTTCTCGAAAGATGCAGGAGTTATATCGGCACGCTGACAGATGAAGTATTACCGCCAGGAAGATAGAGGAGTAAAGCCGCATCCACTTCATACAGTAATTCTTACTTTCAGGGATGATTGCCGTATTCCAGGGAGAATTTACTTAGGTTTCACCAGTCATCATGTCGAGGAATATCTGGGAGCAGCACTTCGCTTATATTATTGCCAGCGGTTTGGAGATAAAGCGGAATACTTCCGCAGCACACGTCGATGCAAAATCTGCTCAGAAGATTATGACCACAAGAAGTGCAAGCCACTCCTTCAGCCTAAATGTGCGAATTGTGAGGGGAACCATGCCACCTCTTACTCAGACTGCCCTCAGAACAAGACAGTGGCACAAATGCGCCGACATGAGCTTATTCATGGAAGACAACTGCGATGCAATGAGCCCTCCCCAAACCTTGAGATTGTTCATCCAGCGCAAAGCAACCCACATTAGCGGGCACAGGAACCACCAAAGCTAAGAGAACCAACAACCTATTTCTCCTCAAGAGAACAACCTAGAGTGCAATGAAGAGACCAGTCAAGAGGATCACAATCGAGCGCCCAATCTTATGTGTCAACGCTACGGAAACCTACATAACAGGCAGATAGTAATACATCAGAAAGCTCCAATATTGGCACACATTATTCTCAGCGACCTTACGCACCTACTGCAGAAGTAACGGCAGGTTTAGCGACCATACCACCGCATCGGTGACGTATCTGATTTTGCCAATGCTTTTCGCAGCTCTTAAGGCAATCCTATCTGCTCTGCTGGAAGCAAACAACCTACTAGAAGTGAAAGCCTTGTTGCCTCTGGAAGCACTATTGTGTCGAGAATTCGGGCCAGAGCTGTGGCAAGCAGTACGTGAATAACCGCGACAAAACTGCCTCCGTATTTCAGTGGAATGCCAACACTCTTCGAAGGAAGTATGTTGACTTTCGTAAACTGCTTGTACAATACAACTTTCCGATACTTTGCATTCAAGAGGAGGGAATGAGTGACGATTTTCACCTCTCGAATTATGCGATACACACGACAGCTTCTCAAGGTGCTGTTAGGAGAGCTCTCCTGTGCGTCAGAAAGGACTTACTACCTCATCAATTCAGCCCAGTGATTCAGACTTTCCAGAATTCATCGAATGTAAAGAAGCCTGTGGTAAGCTGCGCATAACAGTGATTAACCTGTATGTGATCTACAACCTGTATGTATTTATATGTGGAGACTTCAATGCACACCACATTATCCGGAGCAATGATCATTGTGATGCACGTGATCAATAGTGCACCATAGATACATAAAACTTGACAGTTTAAAACGATGAATCGCAAGCATTTTTTCGTGCATATAGTTATCAAGCTGCACAGATGTTACCCTGTGTTCACAAGATCTTGTGAATGGTGTGGGATGCACAACGGATATAGAAACGCCCGGAAGGGATCATTTTCCCATCCTTGTAAATGACCCTAGCATGCACTATGATATCGGGCGTTACTACAGAATAACCAACTGTAAAGCTTTGCGGTACCGCCTAACGGATTAAATTAAGGCAACAGTGGAAAGATTTACTGAATTTTTGCAGGATAATGTGAAAATCTGCTCAAAGGAGGTCTCAATACCAAAAGATTGTGCTGCCGTTGACGGAAAGTGTGAAGACGTAATGGTCATCAGGCGCCGATCCGAAAGAGCGTGCCGACGGAACAAAACGTTCGAAGCATACAAAACGCTCACAAAATTCACAATGTAATGCGCAGGCGCATGGAAAATTTACTCAAACGACGCTGGCGCGATTCAAAAAGTCATGGGACGTGGCTTTTTCTAGTAATTCCTTCTTTGAGCCGACCTGTAACACAGTGCTTCCCATTTCGTGCTCTCGCTGTAGCTCGGGACACGTGTGAGATTATAGTTGCAGATGAATTCTGCGAACTTATTTCCAGACTTGCTTTTTCATCACGATGTGCAGAGTTTGATAACTCAGTAGTGTTACTTAAGCAGAAAATTACTGTTCGCTGTTGGGCACAACATCCTCAATTAGGTCATGCTTTCACATTAGGCGAGCTTCAATGTGCAATTCCATCATGTCGCCAAAAGACTGCTGCTGGGCTGAACGGCATTACGTGCAATATGCTAAGAAACACCGGGCCGACCGGTACAAATACTCTCTTAGACATCTATAATAATCTATGGATAGAAGAAAGAGTACCTGACTCATGGAAAGTCGCTCGAATCATCCCAATTGTAAAACCGGGTAAAGCGCGTAAAACCGGGTGAAGTTAGTTTGACAAGTCGTTTATACAAAGTGAGGGAGAAAATGATTGACGCGCGACATCAATGGTGGTGTAATGAACTGAATGTGTTGTCCAACTTCTTAGCAGGCTTTAGAAAACCGAGATGCGCAGTGGATACTATATTGCATATAGTAACCTCTGTGGAACATGAACGTGCAATTGGAAACTTCCCAATAGCAGTATTCCTAGGCACCAAGAGGGAACTTGACGCTGTTAGTCACGTTCATGTTCTCCTAAGTATGTTAGAACTCGGAATATCTGGCAGGTCCTTGCTATGGATTTTCGAATTTTTATCAGGACACAAAATATTTGTTCAGACGGGTGAAGAAAACAGTGCTGAACATGTTGTCAAACAGGGAGTACTACAGGGAGCGTACTCAGCCCTTTTCTTTTTAACTGTGTCATGGCTGATTTAACAAGAAGACTGCCGTAACAGCTAAGATTTTAAATGTATCCAGATGATGTGTGCATTTGGACATCTGGGTCTGATGTTCAGTTCCTTCACATGACATTGCAAGATGGCATAAATATCATTAACCAATTACTGAGAGAGAGAGAAAGCGAGGAATGGTTCTATCACACGCAAAGACAGCTGTATTTCACTACACTCGGAGGCTGTTAAAAACTTTCACTCTTAATCTGGAAGGACACCGTCTAATGACTGTCACACAGCATCGATTTCTTGGCATAACTGATAGGCAGCTATGATGGGCACCCTACATCAAAAATACTTGAGAGTGAGGGCAATGCGATAGTGACCGTACTTCGCAGACTCGCAGGCACATCATGGGGCAAATCAGTATCGTCCATGCTATTTACAATGCATTATTACGAAAAAATATTGCGTATTCTGCGCCCATCTTACATGGACTTTTCCTCACGTCAGAAGAGCGACTTCAAAGCTAGAGGACTACACATATGTCTAGGAGTTTAACGCGCTACTTCTAGCTGTCATGTAATAGCTGAGGCTCGCCAATCACCGTTTCCAGTCATGAAAACTACAGAAACATGCGGACATTATTTGCGTCTTCAAACACAGCATAAAAGCCACCCATTGTTTCTAGACCTAGTAAAACGTAATAGTAGTTAAGTTTATAAAGGAATTCGAGAAAATCTTCGTATATTGCCAAGAAATGAATTTAGGAACTCAGACGTCGAATATCTTCCATGTCTGCTTACACATCCAAAAATCGAATGGTTAGTAGACGGGATACTCAGAAAAAGAGGCGTGTTCATTCAAGCTGCTCAACAACTAGCACTCTACTACATATACGGTATTAGGATACAGACACGTCTACACAATGGCTCCAGTACAGCGACCTCTTCAACTTCAGCATTCATTATACTGCACCTGAGCAAACAAGAAGAATTTAAGTTATCTCGTGCGACATCTTCCACAAAGGCTGAACTATTCACAATCCTATGTGCGATATAATTTATAATGTGAGTAAGATATGCGCAAAAATGTGTAATTTTGAGCGATTCACAGGTGGCTCTAACATCACTCTGCTGCACAAAAGGAAAAACAGTCAGTGATAGTATATATAATATACAAAACACTTAGAGAGAGAGAAAAAGAAATGCAGAGATAGGCAGGGAGGTTAACTTAAAGACACCAAAAAGGCAAGCCAAGCCAAGTATGAAATAGCATTTTAGTGGATACCAGGGCATTGTAACCTTCCTGGCAACACAGCAGCCGATGAAGGAGCATGACAAGCCCACCTCAAAGATGATGTGGTTCCGCTCCCAAGTTCAAAGAAGGAATTACGCTGCATTGTAAGCACAATGCCTTTCAGAATGTGAAGAAATACGTGTTTGACCAGAATTATAAGAGCTCGGATTTGTATCACATTGATCCGTTTATTGAATTCGAATTTCCATTCTACAAATCCGACATCATCCAATCATATGCCCGCCTGATATGGCCTTGACATGAGGCTGTCAGTATTATAAACAAACAAACAAACAAACAAACAAACAAACAAACAAACAAACAAACAAACAAACAAACAAACAAACAAACAAACAAACAAACAAAGAAATATTAGGTAGCTTTTTGTTGTTCTTGAGAGCGCTCACGCCACACAAGAAAGCTTGAATATGCTTTGTAGTTGGACAAATTATCACAAGATGTCGCGGCAAGCGTTGTATTGGCGCTTATGGTTCCTGCAACTTGGCATTCCTTAAAGAGCAATGCGTTTACGGACAACCTACAACTATTTTAGCAAATTAGTTCTGTGGCATCCCGAAAGGTGGACGAAAGTTCATGAAAGAAAAAATTGGCAACCCCGCGAGCGTAGCACGAACCTGCGAGGGTAACCCATACGGATTTCTCAGAGACGCACTGATTTCCGAATGGTAGATCACGCATATAGGTTTGTCTTGCCCGCGCACTTTCTGTTGCATACATGCACACTTTATTAATGACTTGTTTTTAGGCACAACGCACAAGCACCAGCAAAACTTAAACAGCCTATACTAATAATATCGTTTCCAGATCAGTGATTTTATCAGCGACACCGCTGGCTGCTGAGTTTGTCCTGCTCTGGAACTCGTGCGAATAAACTTGCTCGAAGCATGTATCCTTTTCGTATAGATGGCATATTGCGCCTATAAGAGAGTGGCGCAGGTACAGTCAAACCCAAAAAATTACAGTCCACGCAATCTAAGAAAACGTTCAATTTCTGAGCAGCCTGTTGAAGTAGTCACCAAAAAGGAACATCACAACTGTTGTTCACATATACTAGCACAGGCTGTAAATGCATATAGTGGGCTGCGTTGTGAGGCTGCGCAGATATTCAACTTTTTCTCAGAGCTCGTGTTCCGTAAAATATTGCGGCTGACTGTGTTACACAACAATTCATGCGTGGTTTCTTTCTTTTTTTTTTTGCAATCATGCGCCTCACCTAATCTCTCAACAGCTTACAACATTTTCGCACACAGAATGTATTTTTCGTAAAAGACGATGCAACAATCGTAAAAATCGTAGAACTATGGTAGAAGTAGCCAGAGGTTGTGAACGTTACAAAACATCCAGAAGACCGTTTCTTTTGTCTTTATCTTTTTGCCCGTGTTTAATTCGCGCTGTTTTTGCGCCAGGAGATTCATACCGACTAGCTGGCATTCATACGCTTCCAAATTCAGAAGAGCTGGCGGATATGTATATGGCAGCAGTTTTCAGAAACATTCGCCTCTGCAAAAAAGAAAAGAGAAAAGGAGGTGGCAGAGGGCTTCGCCGCCGAACGGCGGCCTTAGAACATTCAACTTCGGGAAAGTTTTCTGCGAGCCCCACAAAACACATTCTCTTCTATGCAACTGCAATTTGCAATTTCTATGCAATTTCTCGCAGCACCCAAAATTTCCTTTTCTCTACCAGATTATACCTTCGCAAGTTATACGAAGTACACTGTTCGTTAACAAGTTTCCTTTGTTGTCCCATTCATGCTCAAAGCTCATTAGCTGAAAGTCCACAAGAAGGACGTAAGCGCGGCGGGAACAAAGAAGGTTCCTGCCTCCGAACCATGTTAAAAGCAGAGCAACGACAGCTACAAAACAATCGACTACCAAGGAAGCACCACAGGGCCGCTGCGCGCACCCACGATTTGTAATTAGGATCATGGCGACAACGTGATGGTCCATTTGCTGACCTTATCATTCGTATGAACCACAAACTGCTCCCTATGGCTGCAAGGATGGCACGCAAAAAAAAGTTATGGTAGATCTGTTAGCGGGCGACGCCGTGGTTTTTGGCTTGAAGCATTTATTCTTCCTCTCGGTACGCTGTCGTCCTTTTATTCGCCACGTCCAAATGGAAAGGTTAAGATGGCCTGTAAGACAGCTATTGCCGTATTCTGACTCACATATGCCTGTATCGTCCCTGGTAGCAACGGCGTGGCGAGCAAGACAGGTGCAATAAACTTGTTTGTGGTCTCAGCAGAAATTCCGTTCATTTGGCATGAAATTGACAGCAACATTTCATTAAGCAGCTACACGCGACGCTAAAAGAAAGCACGACAATAGTAACGACCTGTAGTGATGCAAAGCTTATTAAACCTTTGAAATCTATGTGTATAATGAGGGCAAACAAGGGAAACAATGATATACTAAGAATTCTCTTATTGTTGAATTTCTCATTTCTGTTCACGTGGTTAGTCTGAATGCTATTTTGGCTGAAGACGACTTGTTTTGTGCTAATAAAAAGCGACAATGCGAATATGATATGATAATTTTATTTGGAGTCCGGCTACTGGGAGGCCCGGGCCTGGGGCTGCCTAGATGGCCATTGGGAGCTGCTGCTACCGTGCGGCCTCTACGGCTCGCTGGACGGCCCAATGTTGGTCTTGGAGTTCTGAGCTGAGCAGCACGGCGGACCACCGCGTCCGTAGCTTTCCCGGGGGGACTTCCATTTTATCTTGATATATTTCACATCCCCACAACATATGTTGAAGGGTGGCTCTAAGAGATTTGTATAGCTTGCACATATCGCTCTCGTATATATCGGGTAGAAAGTTTTTAGTTGCACGGTACTCGTATAACTTTCTGTTTGTATTCGCCTCCAACTAACGGACTCAGCTCTGTTCAGTTTGGTGTGAGGCAGTGGTAATATTCACCTCCGATTTTGACTGAATCTGGTAATATTGTTAAATCTTGTTTATCTATCTTCTCTCCAGATGTCCTCCACCGCGTTCTCCTGATCGATGGAAGTCACTCTTTGCTCAGCTCGGCTACTAGGACCTCGAGCTTCGCGGTGTGCTACCTCCTTGAGGTTGGTTGCGGGTATGCCTAGAATCGTATGCGCTGGGAACCAGATCAGTTTCCTGCCGTTCTTCTCTGCTTTGGAGAATTTTGTTTCATTGACTCTGATGATGTGACATGCCTCAGGAGAGATCCTCCCTTTTGCATAATTTCTAATGGCCGCCTGAGAATCTCTAATGATGTACGGAGGATGACGCAACCAGTACCTACCATGACATACCAGTACCTGGAGGCTTAGGAAAAGGGTTCTACTTAAATTGAGGATGACGCAACGAGCTATGGAAAGAAGAATGATGGGTGTAGAGAGAACCAATTCTCTCTACACCCATCATTCTTCTTTCCATAGCTCGTTGCGTCATCCTCAATTTAAGTAGAACCCTTTTCGTAAGCCTCCAGATACTGGTAAGGCACAGCTGTTATGCAATTTTCTCTTTAGGGATAATGGCAACCTGCTGTTCATGATCTCAGAATGCCTGCCAAATGTACGCTAGCCCTTTTTTATTCTTCTGATTATTTCAATCTCGTGATCCGGATCCGCTGTCACTACCTGCCCTAAGTACATGGGGCAGGTAGTGACTAGTGGTAGTGGTAGCGGTAGCGACCCTTACCACTTCCATTGCCTCGCTACATATCTTAAAACGCTGCTTTCTTCCGAGTCTGTTAAACATTACTTTAGTTTTCTGCACATTAATTTTTAGACCCACCCTGCTAACTTTGCCTGTCCAGGTCAGTCAGCATGCATTGCAATTGCTCCCCTGAGTTACTAATCAAGGCAATATCATGAGTGAATGGTAAGTTACTAAAGTATTCTCCATTAATTGTGATCCCCAATTCTTCCCAATAGCAGGTCTCTGAATACCTGCTGTAAACATGCTGTGAATAGCATTGGAGAGATTGTATCTCCCTGCCTGACGCCCTTCTTTATCGGGATTTTGTTTCTTTCTATATGGAGGACTACGGTGGCTGCGGAGCCGCTATAGATATCTTTCAGCATTTTGACATACGGCTCGTCTACACCCTGATTCCGTAATGCCTGCATGACTGCTGGTGTTTTGACTGAATCAAACGCTTTCTCGTAATCAATAAAAGCTATATATAAGGGTTGGTTACCTTCCGCACATTTCTCTATCACCTGATTGAAAGTGTGAATATGGTCTATTGTTAAGTAGCCTTTACGAAATCCTGCCTCGTCCTTTGGTTGACAGAAGTCTAAGGTGTTCCTGATTCTATTTGCGATTACCTTAGTAAATTCTTTGTAGGCAACAGAAAGTAAGCTGTTCGCAGTCTATAGTTTTTCAAGTCTTTGGCGTCCCCTTTATTATGGGTTAAGATTATGTTGGCGTTCTTCCAAGATTGCGGTACGCTCGAGGCCATGGGGCATTACGTATACATGGTGGCCAGTTTACACATTATATAGACTGCTTGCTTACTAAAATCAGTTTCTGCCCAACTTTCAGCCTGGTCTGACGTCGTTTCGCCGCGCTTCGCGCGCGCGCGTTTGTTTGTTAGCTGGACGGCATTTACGCCGCTGTCGGCGGTGATTCGTCAGCTAGTAAAGAGTATGAAAAACGCATCGGTCGCGCATATATAAGCATTTACTCTTTCCACAGGCCTCCTTGGCACTTATTTCTGGGTTTTACACTCACTGAGCCCCCTCGTCAGGGCACGGATAGGGGCATCGCCCTGTTTGCACCTTACAAGATACTGAACTAGGCCTGCCATGGCCTGTTCTTGCATGCCGCCCCAATGCTTGCTGGCTGCGATTCCTCAGTATTCCACACCCCTACCATTACCTATGCAATTGCTGTGCCGCCGTTGTTGCAAGCTCTGGGGCCTCCTACCTTACCTTGAGCTAAGTGGCGCCGTGTTCTTCAGACCGGTGGAGACGCCGTTCGGCCCACTTTCAAGAAGAGCCTTCTGCTTAATGCCTTGGGAGTTCAAGGCCTGCACCTGAATTTTTCGTTACAAGATGCCCAAATAAAGGCAGGGAAGGCAGGCTGCAGGACGGGGACGGAGACGCGGAGAATGAATATACACCAGCACCGAATATCTTTGAAAACCACTTCAAGGCGTCAAGCAATGAATTTCTGTAGTGAAATTGCTTCAAGATGGTAAATACTTGCCTGGTGAATCTATCACTGACTTAATTTCTTCGTTACAGGCCACGACCAGCTAATGCAACTTTTGAACTTCAGTGAACTCTGTGGTTCGTGTTCAACTCTTCAGTGGCATTGGTGCACAGCTCGTGATTCATCGGCTTCTGTAACTGGTTTTATAGTTTGCATCAAGCAGTGCAAAACGCCGTGTATTGAACTCGATATGCGCGATTTCTGAAACGCGCGTGGTTGAAAGGGCCAACATCTTGCTTACCACGAGCTAGGCAAGATGGCCGCCCATCGTCATTTTCAGTAAAACAACCATAACCTGGCGTTTGTCCTGAAGTATTTCGGTTTTAGGAGGATCCTACAGTGCGCACTTAGTGCTCATGTAACGTGATGTCACAGAACTCCCTATACAAGCTCGGTGCATAATATCAGTTCTTGCCGAACTTTCAGCCTGATGGCTCGCAAGATGGCCGCCAATCGTCATCTTCTGCAAAATAGAGAGAACATGGCGTCCATCCTCCTCGTCATCACTGAGGAAGACGGCATGACCACGGACAACATGACACCCGTCACTCTCGCCCACCGGTGTCTGCAGAAGAGATGGCCCACACCGATCGGAATTGTGTACATGTTACCGATGCTGATCTCGTCGGCACTACACGAATTTCCCTGGATGCCCTGCCCACACCCGAACTTGCTCTGCGCGTTCGAAACGATGCCACTTCCATGCACTGTGCTGCTCATCAAATAATGTCAAAAATGCTCGAGAAGATGTGGCGCAAGTTCATGATAGTGCTGCAACGAATACGGTCAAAATATTAAATGTTGACACATGCTCCACTTGGCCACTGAAGATTCCCTTACAAATTTACAAAGCCAAGATCACTTCCCTCGTAGACGCCGGTGCTGCTGCGCCCTTGCTGAACTTCCCAGATTTCAAGCGATACTTTCTATGGTCCAGTCATATGCAATCACACGTCGTCCTCCAAAACTGTTCCAAGCAATGCATCCCCCTTAAAGGATATTTCCCGACAAACATCCGGTTGAACACTACTGTTGCTCTTTGCGCAGTTTACGTGGCGAAAGAAGGCACATCGCTCCTTGGCTTGGGTGCCATACGAAGCCTCCATATAACGTTCCCGGTTCTGCCTTGTCCTACTCGCAAATTTCTTTAAGTGCGAAAACTATCCGACTCCCTACTAACGATCCTTCTTAATTTTAGCATTTCTTCTCCCAGGAATTCAGGTTACTGAAGGAATATATGCACGAGGTAAAACGTCGTCGAGGAGTGAAGCCGTTAGCTGCCAAGTTTAGCAGACTACCGTTCCTGCTTCAACAGCAAGTCTCCGGTGATATCTCCCGCCTCGAAAACTCGGGTGTCATTGAACGAGTCTCGACCTTTGATTGGGTTTCTCCGCCTGTCACGTGAAGAAAAAGAACGCTTCCTTAATAATTTGCGTGGACTTACGTAAGCGAAACAAAGCTAATGTGTAGGATAGTTTTCCATTGCCGCACAATGAGCTCCTTCAGCAACCAACAGGTTCTATTTACTTACCGAAGCTAGATCTGCCATCACCGCACCATCAGGTTCAATTGTGTGAATCAAGATGGAGCTTAACTACTTTTGTAACTCAAGATGGCTTCTTCAGATTCCCTAGAGCCTGCTTTAGACTAGCATCTGTTTTTGCAATTTTCCACAAAATGATATCAGATATTCCGTCGTGTTGCTGCAGCGTGCTATGCTAACTTGATGACATTTTAGTCTCAGGTTAAAAACGTGAAAAACATGATGCCTATCTGCAAGTCGTGTTAACTCGTATCAGCAACTCGGGCATGAAACTGAATGATAAGTGCGTCTTCGCTGATAATGAAATACTGTTTCTGTGCGCCAATGTCAGTGCGAGAGGCTTGTCACCTCTTCAGTTTAAGCTTACTGATGAAATCAATGCTCTTATTGCTGTACTGGTTGTGAGCCTGCAAACATTTTTGAGTTTCGCTGGCTATTACACCAAATTCATTCCGCATTGTGCAGACGTTGTAACCACAGCGCGCAATACCCCGCAATTTTCCAAGATTTCGTTGATATCCAGTAGCGAATTCGAGCTTCAATACTATGCAGCCTTTCAGCCTCTATATTAGAGCTTGTGCGTATAATTCTGCCTTTTCTTTCGAACAAGTTTTCTGGTTCAGTAGATTCTTTCATTTTCATATAGCCAGAAAAAGAAAAGAAAATCTGTAGACGCGTTAACAAAGCTTTTCATTAGTAATGTATATCTTGAATTGATCGGCTACCTTTTCTAAGACTATGTCCTACATCACGATTGGCTCGAAGTTGCCCTTACGAAAAATTCTAACGTAATAGGTCATAACCGATAACACTGGTCCATTGGTCAGCCGCCTTCACTAATAATCGCTTATCACATATTCACTGTCACGATTGACATGTGTGCGTACATGATGCTTAGAAAGTGGAGCCCACTTCACAAACCTACAAGTTCTTGAGAAATATTTCTCGCTGGCCGGTTATCTCCTCTAACATTCAGCTCGCTGTCAAGGTTCGTTTTCTCATCAACTGGACTTCCGTGCGAACACCGTGTCAATACAATTCTTGCTTCAATATTACGAGCCATGGTACAGGATATCTCCAGCTGATCGAAATCGGTTGCGAGGAAGCCGTGACAATCACTATGTAGGAACGTAAATATTTGTTCGTTCGGTACGATTCTCCTTTCTCAATCCAAGCCAACGATTCACAGGCTGCAAGGCAGTCGAAAGGAGCTTCTAATAAACAAGCGCCGCTGCGAACTTTTTCAATTTCGCCCCCTGCTCGTGGTCAATGTACACGGGGCGTCTATCCCATGACGCACCGTCAACATATAGGGACGTCCCCATTGTGGACGTCCTACTTTGTCCGCCAGGAGCGTCGCCTCATTCCCGCTTCGGCTGCTGCTGTTGTGTTTCGGCCCGCATTCGAAGCACGTGCCGCGTCCTCTGCCACCGTTCTCGTTCGCCTTCTGAACTTTCCCCCACCTGCTTCGCGGTACTCATGCAGTGCTAGGAAGGCTACGAATGGCTATTCGTGGTGCGGATTCACGACCGGCACGGTTAGTTTGAGCTGATAAAAGCGGTTCGGGTTGGTTTAATGCTTTGAAACACTTTTGTAAGTCGCACGTAAACGTGGATGGTGGTTGCGCTGACTCCGCGTGGACGGTGGTTGCGCTGAGTGCGCTGACTCCGCGAATCTGCCCGGTGTAGTTGAAATGAGCTCAACCAGCCCTCAAACGAGGTGCTTATGAACGCGATAAAATGCAGTCTACGATGACGTGTCACCAATGTGACACGAGAAATTCAGTTTTTCCTGCTCGATTACATAACCACTACGTTGTGTGCCACGTTTGTTTCGGTCATTGAGTAAATATTTTGGAAAAAAATGTGGTCCAATCATACCTGTGGCAGTTCAACGTGTGACTTGAGCAAACCGTGTCAGGTACATGTTGACGAGCCTGATGGTGAGCTAACACAATGTAAGGATTCCTTTCGCTCGATTCAGTTGTTTTCTTTTCATCTACCATTCACGGCCGGCCAATCCCGGGGATGGATTGGCGGGAGTGTGCTCGGAATGCTGACCAAGAGTGAAAGGAATTGGTATTTAAAGAGAATCGTTAGATTTTCTCAGCCTTTCTTCCCCAGTTAAATGGTTACAGAGCTGTCACACCCGAAAACGGTGAGCCACCAAACGGCAACAGTAACCAAGATACACAAGGAGGGCACTGATCCTTACAGTTATTGTTGGTCTGGCACGATAGGTCCTCCGACAATACATTGACTGCGGACTGTGTTGCTCCAGTACCCTTGCACGATTTATCTGGCCTATTTCCAGCAGAATCATTGAAATAAATGTGACTGGTCAGCACCGCGGCACCAGCCTATGACACAGCGTGGCACAAGACGAAAAGTGTTTCGCGATTAACCAGTGGCATTTACACAATGGTTAATCGCGATGGTCGATGGTAAGATATCTAAGGTCACATCCAACCAGTCGTGGCGTTTACAGGAGAATAGCTTCCTGAAGCTATAGCCCCATAGCCTCCCCAAGGCTGCACGGTATTTTTCAGGGCCAGCCAAACACCGCCCTATTTCTTTTTGTTCTTCGTTCATTTTTTCTGTTTCCGTCTAGCTGCTCGTCGTGCCGTGGAAGCAGCTGGTTTGGCCATGTGCGTCACGTTCCGCGACGCCTTATAATTAAACCTTTACCCGGTGCGCACCCTTCAAACCTTCCGTCGTGTCAGACGACGTACATATTACCTAACAACCGGGTGATGGGCAGTTGGAAATTTCGCGGTCACCCTTGAAATTTGTTACGTGACAACGCAACAGAGGCTTTTCTTTTTCAGTACACAAGAAGAAAGGAAGAAAGAAAGAAGGCAAGAAAGAAAGAAGGCAAGAAAGAAAGAACCTCTGATGCTCCAAGATTTAGTCGGTGCTACGCGTTGCTGGTATTCCTTGTCGTCCCTCGCTTACTTCAAATATCTGCCAAGCGTTGCATAGCCGCAGCCAGATTACAACCATTACCCCTTGTAGAAGTATTTCCCGGCTGGGAAAAGGTAGTAAAATACCCGTAGTGCTTCCAACGGGGCGTCGTTGAATATATAGTACATAGTAGATAAGTGGGGATGTCATATCTTTAGATGAAATGGCGAGCTAGTCGATTACCACTAGCTTCACAAGCAAATTTATTGGAAACAGTACCACGCTGAATATAAATGTATTCGTTAATATTTCTATATATATTTCCGTGTCTATATTACCGTATTTACAATATGTGAAATATATTCTTCATTTAGCTTAATATAAACGTATCCAAATGTCTTGAAAGTCATTCAGTGAAATTCCTAACCATTTCCTGAAATGGGTAGCTAAGCGCTGGGACAGAATGTGGTATCTCTAATTGACGCTATCTTCATCATGCATGACGTGTAAAGGTATGTAATGTTCCGCATAGGTCCCAACTTTTCTTTAATGTATGTGGAGTAAATGACAGACTTTGAGAAGTGTCGTGCTCTACACCGTACTCAGGCGCAGTCCTTTTTTTTTTCTGGGGAGGAGGGGGGGAGGGGTGGTTCCTTTCTTTCTTTCTTGCTTTCTCTATTTCTTTCTTTATTTCTTCCTTTCTCTCTTTCTTTGTTCCTTTCTTTCTTTCATTGTTTTGCCTGTCTCTCCTTATCTTATCTTGTTCCCCTAACACTCTTACCCCAGCACAGGGTAGTCAACCGGTCTATACATTGGCTAACCTCCTTGTCTTTCTATCTGCTCCTCCTCTTCCTCCTTCTCCTCCTCCTTGAATCTATGCAGTGCTTATGTTTATGTGGCACGCCATGTTGACAAGCTGTGCCAAAATGCAAGCACAAATTCTCACGAATGCGCACTGTGAGACGTCGACGCAGAATGACGATGCGAAGTGCATGCACACAAAGAATATAAGGAATTAAGTAGCCCCTATTTCCCGGGGAGACATAGTCATTCACAAAATAAATAGAAAAGCCTTTATTGTGCGAAAAAAAAACAAACGTGTGAATACAATCAGTCGAGGGCGGCGATTGCGGCGTGCTACAGTGCTAGGCTTATAAATTAGAGGCACATACCCATTAATAAGAGAGGTAGGAAACGCTTTATCGTACAAAACACAACAAAAAAACACGTATCGACACAATCAGTCGAGGGAATCGTTTGCGGCATGCTTTAGCGATAGGCTAATAAATTCAAAGCTGCAAGGAACAATTAGTCGGGAAATGTCCTTGCGGTGGTCAGTTAAGGCTGTTTCTCGTGTTGCAACTGGAACGACGAAAATCGGTGCAGTCCCTTGCGTTACCATGCAATATTTAGAGGGCCCATTTAACATGATTGCGATTTCAACAATGCGACTGGTGGGACGCCCAGGGTTGTTTGCTGCCAGTTATTGTGGCAGAACCGGATAGTTCTTTTAACATAACGAAGAAAACGTGTACATTGTAATGCTATTGACTTGTATTTGTTAGGAACAAATAATAGGCGTCTTTTGTACTTTACAAACGCTTTCAAATTTACGTCTGTTTTGGAGTGCGCAAAGGTGGTTTCTGAAGTTCGGTGCGATGTGACATGGCGACGTAAACAACAGCTGTTCGCAGCTGTTTGTTCAGCGCTGTGTGTTGTCTCATATGCCTTCTACGACCGTTTCGTTTCGCCTGCGTTGCAACAATCTACAAGATGACTTATCAACAAGTTAATATAGCTACCCTCACCGCATATGCAGTTCTCGGAATTTGGCTGCAGCGAAGTCGTCATGTCAGTTTAACATGATCATCGCGCTACCCGTGCTAGGTGTCAGCTTTTGGAGAAATTATGAGCGCATATTGCTCGTGATTGCGAATAAGCGGTTCCTGCTCCTAGCCATATTTATGTACCAAACTCAGCAACAACGACCGAAAGCTAGCATCTGCTCCTCAACGAAGCCGCAAATTATCTGCGCTGCATGTGATTACTGAACTCGGAATGAAAATTGTGTTGTGACCTTCAACCTTAGCGCTAGCCTGGTTCATCCATCGCGGTGCGTGTGCTGTGAATGTATATAGGAGTCCTCTCTGAATGTGTCTAAAGGGGCAAAAGCCTACACATCAAATTTTTTGAGCAGCTACACTGTAACTTCTATAGAAACCTGCACGTGGCATCATAGCTTTCAGAAAGACACGCCTGTCGTCCACTTTGTTGTCCTGTGTCTCGTGCTGTTAGTGCACTGTGAGCCTCTAACACGAAGACCATGGTGAGCATAATGCAGGAACGTAGTCTCACGCCAGGCGCACTTACCGTAGGGCTTTTTGACTTTCTGCTCAGCCTCGCACGCCACTCACGCTGAGCCTGTTTTGTGGACATAATAATAATTATTATTATATTATGAATTGTTACGTGTTATAGTTCCCTCACTGTAATTTATAGCAATCATCCAGATTCCTTAAGCTATTCGCACAATTAACCGGTATTAGATCAACATCGTTACAACATGCTAATGGGAGTCATTTCAAACTTGATTACTTAACCAAGGAAAGTACAAAGGAAAGCCTCAATGTTCAGTCATTTCTGGTATCCCTAAACCGATTATATTTGCAGAATTATATGCCTGCTACAATTGCCTGCAATTCAATTCTAAAAACTGGAAAAACGGATTCCTTTTCTTGCTGTTGAAAGGCTGCTTCAATGTCGATAGTAAGCTATAACTATTCATTTCGAAAGTGTTAAGCAATGACTATATCTCTAAGCTTATCAATGGGATTTTGTTCGATGAACACAATTTTATTTCATTTCATTTATTTACTATCAGGGCCGTTCGGCATTACAGAGGGGAGTGGGTATACAAGAATACAAGAATGCAAATGGGTATACAAGAATACATTTGTAGTAGGCAGGTTAATTACGGTGATTGTATACAGTAGACTTGAAGACTTCGGGTACTGCGATGGACACGACGGAGGCAGGAAGGTGGTTCCAGTCCGCGCTTGTCTTCGGTACAAACGTATCAAATTAAAGATTAGTCCTTCAGCTTGGCACGCCAACATTGAACCGGTGGTCCACGCGCGATGAAAAGTAAGCAGGAGTAATAGAGAGTGATTGCTTTAGAGTGTCATTGGTGAAATATATTTTATGAAAGAGGCATAAACGAAAAATACGATTTAAGTTTTTAATAATTAAGTTTTCTTTCTCCCTCTCATTAACAGCCATGGAATGAAACTGTTCACTTTTATAAGTTTAGTATCCAAACACTCTGCAGTTTGTCCTGAGCATTTGTCCGCATTCTATGGTGTGCATGTTCATATCAAGTTCTGGGGCAGCCTTCGCAGTCATGTAAATGTACCAACAAAGCAACACAGCGATTTACTGAACTTTGTTTCAAATTTACAAGATGTGGCCACAAATAACAATCACATTAACTAACAAAAAACTGCAGATTCAGTGCACATGTTGGAATCTATGCGAAGTGAGGTATTTGTCAAGAGGCCAGCTAAATGCTGTTAGACTAACTGCGATATAGACAGTTGTCCATATTTTCCACAATCCAACGTGCCACTTTTGCAAGGTTTGTTTATGCACCTTATAGGTCAGAACCTTAATATCATGTTGTGTTTATGCACTACACTGTTAACAAGCTATACCAAAATGCAAACGGCAGTTAATGTGGATGCGCAATGCGAGACATTAACGTAGTGACGTTTGTTGAGGGAGGTATGGTGATAGGTGTATGCAGAGAAATGAATGGGATGTGTTTATGTATTTACTTGTTTATTCCATTATATTGTTACGGAAGTATCAGAGAAGAGAGAGGACGAAGAAGATCGGAGACGCTGGCAGCTGCGTGTTGTTGGTGGTCAGCCATCTCAGCTGTTCTGACTCATACTGTATATATATTGTAAATATAGTTTTTGTATACTCGCAACATCCCCGTAACGAATTGGTGGAGGTGCGGGGTACCACGGCTGGAAACGGAGCAGTGAACGTCGCATCACCGTCCGCACCATGAATGACGCTGAGCACGCGGGATCAACGTCGTTGCCGCCTCCAACGTCACCGTCGCCAGCTACGTCGCTGTCACCTTCGGTTGTCGTTGTGCAACCTAAGGATCCTGGAACTTTCTGTGACACCGATGGCGCCGGCGTTCAAAAGTGGGTGGCCATGTACGAACGCGTGAGTGGAATCAACAGATGGGACCCTACGCTTATGCTAGCTAACCTGTTGTTCTACCTAAGAGGCACGGCAAAGGTGTGGTACGAACACCACGAAGAGGAGCTAACCAGCTGGGACCAATGCAAATAGGAATTGACTGAGTTGTTTGGCAAACCAGCCAGCCGTAAAATTGCCGCGAAGCAGGAACTGGCCTCCCGTGCCCTATCCCCCACGGAGTCCTACGTCTCGTACATCCAAGACGTGCTGGCACTTTGTCGTAAAGCCGATCGTGACATGACAGAAGTTGAGAAGTTCTGGCACGTGATTAAGGGCATTACTGACGACGCCTTTAATCTGCTCATGGGCAAGGGCTGCTCTACAGTAGACGCCATCATTAAAGAGTGCCGACAATTCGAGGAGGCCAAAAGCCGACGCGTCTCCCAACCATTGGTCAGACTTCCCAATACTGCCGCAACGTCGACGTGTGAAGATCAACCCGCACAGCAGCATGCGCCGCCATCAGAGGACGTGGTGCGAATCGTTAGACGTGAACTGAATGCGATGGCGCCCGCAGCTTTCTGTTTGCGTAGCCCTGATGCTACCACATTTTCAGTTCCCTTCATACAAGCCATCGTTCGTCAGGAAGTTGAAAACATTGGTTTACAGTCTGCGTGTGCTGTCGCCAATCCCAGAGCTAACGAACGCCCTTCTACTATTTTCGCTCCACCCCGACGCCTCTCTTCACGTTATCGCAACCCGACTGAGTGGAGAACTGCGGACGACCAGCCAATATGTTTCAACTGTCGCCGCATTGGTCATGTCGCCCGATACTGTCGCAACTCGTGACCCTCAATACTTCGCGCGCCGACCAACCTGAGCCGTTTTGATGCAAAATACCCGCAATGTTTCGCCCACCGCCGAGTCTAACAGCTCCGCCAACTCTGCTCGGAACACGTGGTACTGCCGCTCACCATCGTTACACGAACACCAGTCTCGTTCACCGCAAACACGTCGCCCATCTTACCGCTCGCCGCAACCACTCTGCCTTTCGTCCCCTGTGGCCTTAGGCCGCCCTTTCGGAAAACTAGGAAATGCAGCCCTCGGAGGTGGTGCTGCATTGCCGACTACTGCAGCAAATCCTCTGTCTGTGCCCACAAGAAGTGTGATTGACGTCAAAATAGACGGCGTACCTGTCCAAGCACTCGTCGACACTGCAGCCCACGTATGTGTGATGAGTGCTAGCTACGTAGACGTTTAAAGAAGGTCCTCACCACAGAAGCTGCCCGAGTGCTTCGTGTGGCCGACGGCGGAGTGCTGGTTGTTCTTGGAATGTGTACTGCGCGTTTAAGTATCGCCGGCCGCCCTACTTCTGTTCTCTTTGCTGTGATCGACAACTGCCTTCACGACGTTATCCTTGGATTGGACATTTTATCTACTCATTCTACTCTCATCGACTGCGCGACCGGCGTTCCTCAGTTAGAATTGCCTGAACTCGCCGATGCTCCGAGTACCGCCCCACCACGCTTGTGCTCTCTTCAAGGTGTGCGTCTGTCACCCGAGGCAGTTACTTACGTCACTTGGACCGCCAAGCCACAGGTTCCTGAGGGTGAATATATGATTCACACCATCATCGACGTGCTTTTAAAACGGAACGTTGCTGTTCCGGATTCGTTAGTCACGGTTACTAATAACAACGTCGTTCTACCACTTCTTAATTTCAGCCTTTTCCCTCAAGTGCTTCCGGCCGGCATTTTCTTGGCCAGCGTTTCTAGTGGTTGCGAATTTGAGACTGAGGATCTGAATGCGAAAGTGGCTTATTAACGCCAATTGCAGCTGACAGCTCTGGTTCCTTAACGTATGACTTCGCGAAAATGATTGCACCTGACCTCACCTCTGCACAGGCCACGGACATACGACTCCTGCTTGAATCGTACAGTGACATCTTTGATTTAGGCGACAGGCCATTAGGCCAAACATCTGTTGTTCACCACCCTGTAAACACTGGGGATACGAATCCTGTTCGTCGGCGTCCCTATCGTGCATCGCATGCTGAACGTCGAGTCATACATTTAGAAGTGGACAAAATGCTCCACAAAGGGGTCATCGAACCATCAGCCAGCCTTTGGGCTTCGCCTTCATCCTTTTGACAAAGAAAGATGGTACCTGGCGTTTTGCGTCGATTATCGCGACCTAAACAAGGTACGCCAAAAGACGTCTACCCACTACCACGCATCGATGACGCCTTGGATTGCTTGCACAGAGCTAAATACTTCTCGTCCATCGATCTTCGATCCGGCTACTGGCAGATTTCAGTTGATGAAATGGACCGCGAGAAGATGGCCTTCATCACGCCGGATGGCTTATATCAGTTCAAAGTCATGCCCTTTGGCCTATGCGATGCTTCTGTGACATTTGAACGTATGATGGACTCTCTTCTACGGGGATACAAGTGGACCACCTGCCTTTGTTATCTTGACGATGTTATTGTTTTTTCTCCGACGTTCGGCAGCCACCTTACCCGACTCGCTGCAATTCTTGCGGTCTTCCGAAAAGCCGGCCTTCAACTGAACTCCACGAAGTGCCAATTTGGGCGCCGTCAGATCACCGTGTTGGGACACCTCGTTGACGCATACGGTGTCCGACCAGATCCAGAAAATGTTCGCGCCGTACGCAGTTTCCCTGTGCCACGTTCCACCTCTGACGTGCGCTGCTTCGTCAGCCTGTGTTCTCACTTTCGCGATTTTGTCAAAAGCTTCGCGGACGCTGCTCTGCCTTTGAAAGATATGCTAAAGAAGAGCACGCCATTCTCATGGGGCCCAGAGCAGGCTCACGCGTACACCGCTCTAATCGGGTTTCTGACCACCCCTCCCATACTTGCCCACTTTGATCCGTTTGCACCAACCGAAGTCCAAACTGACGCAAGCGGCTATGGCCTCGGCGCTGTTCTCGCCCAACACGAGAATGGTACCGAGTGCGTGATAACTTACGCCAGCCGCCTGCTGTCACCTGCAGAGAGAAATTGCTCCATCACCGAGCGGGAGCGCTTGGCTTGACTTTGGGCTATCGCCAAGTTCCGGCCATATTTGTACGGCCGCATGTTTTCGGTCATCACAGCCCACCACGCACTCTGCTGGCTGTCTGCCCTCCGGGACCCGACTGGGCGGCTTGGTCGCTGGGCTTTGCGGCTCCAGGAATTTTCATTTAGTGTCCATTACAACACTGGACGCCTCCACAAGGACGCTGACTGCCTCTCGCGTCACTCCGTGGATCCTCCTGATCCTGTTGCGCATGATTGGGTGACCTGCGTGATGGCTTTGACTGATATGACCGACAGGTGCGCTGAACAACAACACGATGCATCCTTACAGTCCATCATCGCCGGAGTGCAATCAGGCAGCACCGACGGCACGTGCCGCATGTTCGTTCTGCATGACGGCATCCTCTACCGCCGCAATATCAACTCTGACGGCCCTGAGTAGCTGCTTGTCCTTCCTCGTCATCTGCGACCCGTCGTTCTCGAACAACTTCACGATGCATGGACGGCGGGACACCTTGGTGTTTTGCATACATACGGCCGCATACGACGCCTGTTCTTCTGGCCGGGTCTCTACTGCTCTGTGCGTAATTATGTTGCAACTTGCGAATTGTGTCAGCGCCGGAAGAAACCGCCCCTGGCACATGTCGGACGACTTCATCCCATTGAAGTTCCCTCTGAACTACTCTTTCGTGCAGGCCTTGACCTGCTTGGTCCTTTTCCGACAACGATTAGAGCGAACAAGTGGATCGCCGTCGCTATTGACAACGCAGCACGCTACGCGATAACAAAGGCGTTGCCGACTAGTTGCGCAACTGACGTCGCCGATTTTCTTCTTCACGACTTAATTCTCCAGCATGGTTCACCTGGACAGTTACTTACAGACCGCGGCCGCTCCATGTCTCGAGTTGTGGACGACCTCCTCCGCTATTCTATCACTGAGCGCAAGCTGTCCACCACCTACCATCCAAAAACGAACGGTCTTACGGAACGTCTCAACCAAACAATCAGAGATGCTGTCGATGTACGTCTCCAACGATCACCTCGACTGGGGCGCCACGCTGGCTTACGTGACGTTCGCGTATAACTCGTCCCGACATGGCACCGCAGGATATTCACCCTTTTATCTCTTATGTGGTCGCGACCCCACACTGCCGTTTGACACCATCCTACCTTCTGGGCCACGTGTTGCAACTGAGTATACGCTCGTGAAGTCATCGATTGCGCTCGCATGGCACGTCAAGTCGCCCAATCTCGCTTATTAGCCTCACAGCATATACAGAAAGAACGTTACGACCGCTGCCATCGCGATGTTAAGTTCGCACCAGGTGCTTGGGTGTTCCTCTGGTCATCATATCGTCAGGTTGGCCTCTCCCAGAAGTTTCTCTCTCGCTACACTGGGCCTTTTGAAGTCCTACATCAAAATAACGACGTCAATTAAGAGATTTCGTCGCTACACTTTGGTGCATCCTCAAGTGAGACGCCTGTCGACGTCGTGCACGTTTCGTGGCGGAAGCCATACTTCGCTCGCAATTGTTCGCCTGCCATGCGCCGAGACGGATCTTCGCCCCCCCTCCCCCCGGGCGCTCCTGTTACGGAAGGATGAGAGAAGAGAGAGGAAGAAGAAGATCAAAGATGCTGGCTGCTGCGTGTTGTTGTTGGTCAGCCATCTTAGCTGTTCTGGCTCATACTGTACGTATATTGTAAGCATAGTTTTTGTATACTCGCAACATCCCCGTAACAATATACCTAGGAGGCTTCAAGGTTGGAATATTAGATGAGGGGGAATAAAAAGCTAGGAAGGACGGCAAACATTATACAATACTTAACAAATAATAACAGAAAAGAGAATGAACGCCTTTCTGCTAGAAACAAAGACGATCATAAGGCATACTAACAAAACAAAGCTTATTGAACACTTCAAGCAAATGCTGGTTGACAAGCAATAAATTTTGGTTACACAAAAAAACGTGCGCAGCTTGCACTAGTTTAATGCCGGAGTCAACATCGGAGCTTGTGAACACCTAGCTTTACCGTGGCTTGCCTAAGTTGTTTGTAGGTTTTCCGAGGTTATGCTATGTTTTTCTATGTTGTTGGTAGGCTTGGCTAAGTCGTTTAGAGGTTTTTCGAGGCTATAGTAAGCTTGGCTAAGTTGTTTCTAGCTTTTGCAATGTTATGCTAGGTTTTGGTAAGTTGTTCTCTCGGCGGGCTTGATGCTGGAAGTTATTGAGCAGTTGCAGGCTGGGATCGCTTTCTCGGCGACGTCTAGCGTTCAGGCGCAGACTGTCACGTTCCCTGGACTGAAACTTGAGATCCTCGACTCAGCGTCGCCTCTTCTCAGCCGCAGCTTCGGCGCGGTGTTCAGGATCAGCTCAGTGACGACGCATCGCTTCTCGCGTGGCAGTGCGCAGTTCTTCCTGGTAAGCCGCTTCTACCTCGGGCGTCCGGATTTTATTTGGTTTTCCCATGGCAGCATCACGTATGCATGGGGTAGAGGAGGTGGAAGTGTGTGGCCACGCCGGCACTTCCGAGCTTTTACTCGCCTGCGACGTCACGACTCCGTCCTACGCGCGTAGAGTGTGAGGAGGTTACGTGAGTTGGTGTACTCGCAGGTGGTTGCTAGGCAACGCGAGGTGACACACAGCTGGGTTGAGTTTTCTGGTAACGTTCCATGGCGGAACTAAAAGCTTAAAGAGCTCCGCTGTTAAAAGGAGAAGCAAAAAACTTATGTGCGTCCATACAGATCCTGACAGGAAACGCACCCATCTCAGAAAGTGTAACAGAGGCCATGCTGACACAAGATTCTCCCAGCGTTCTTAGATCTACAGCTTAAATAATTGCTATAGGCAGCCCGGATGTCAAGACATCTGAGCATGCATTATAGAGGAAGAAGCTCGCATTCTGTGCAGATCGGCTGCTAAGACAAATTATGGAAGCTGTACTCCTTCCGTTAGAGATGAATGGATTTCCTGTCAGGAAACACATATTAGCTTTCCCTTCCCCTTTTTGTGTATGTTCTCTTTTTTGCTTCTAAGCCGAATTTACTCGTCATACACATTAAGCTTTCTGTTGCTAGATCACCTCGGTTTTGTTGTTCGTCCTGTTTGTTCTCTTCTACCATTTGCAGTCAGGCTATTCTTTATTTCTTTAGACTGCTACAAGTCACTTTAATGGCTCTTATGATACTTCTGTGCACCTTAAGAATCTTTTATTTGGGCAATGCTCCAAGTGTGTATAGTGGGTAGCTGTAAGAATCCCCCCCCCCCCCAGGGTATGCTTACTTCTAAATAAAAGGTTTATTCTGAGAATGCTGTGATTTATAAAGGCTACCAGAAAGTAGTACAGCAAGAAAGCCTGATAAAAGGCAGTGCTTCATGAAACCAAACAATCAAGAACAGGAAACATAAAATACAAATAAATATACAAATCCAGGAAAAACAACAAAATTGCGATCACTAAGTGCGCATGCGGCTGCCTTCCAAGAAACTCAAGATTATTTTCCAATAACATGGAACTGGAAGAGTGTGCTTGCCCAACCAAGCTGCCAGTCTGTCTATTGCAAAAAGAACACTGGGGCTTGGAAGCTGCTCGCATGCACGATTGGGGATTGTAATGATTTTGTTCCTGCACTTAGAAATTTTATCTGTATTTTTTTCTGTAACATTTATATTTATGTTTGGTTGCATGAAGCCCCACTTTTACCTGGCCTTCTTGTTGCAATTTTTTCTGGTAAACTGCACAGATTGCCTCATTTTGCCAACAAACCTTATTTGGGAGTTAGCCCTGATTCCGCTCTAGTGTCATCCTGTTGATGCAATGCAATCCTTCATGCAATGCACCCTTGCAACATTTAGGTATGTATGTGTGTGTGGGGGGGGAGGGGGGGGAGTTGTGCGCTTCTGTGCGCGTCTTTGCGTGATTGCGTACGTAGACATGGATTTGGATGTAAAATCAGGGCCTTGGCTGGGGGAATTGTTCTTCTCCTGTGCAGTATCATGATACTATGAATTACAGCGCAACCGAAAGACAATAGGCAAGAACGAAGTGAATACACAGAGTGCTTCGGTCTTGTACGTTGTCTGTTTTGTGCGCTGTAGTTATTAATGAATACATGCTAACTCGTTCAGCTTTCGGTTCTTATGTTGGGCTCATGAGCTCCCTTGTGTCCTGGAATATCTGCATGGCTATGTACCACGTAATTTAACTTCTTGGCCATGTGCTTGCAAGTCGCGTGTCAATCTCCCACTTTCTCTGACATTATTGTGTGATGTGGAGGCCCTGACAGTTTTTGGTGAATCCATGCAGGCATGCAGGATGTCGTAGTTTGCAAATTTGCAGTGAAAGTGCTGCTTTGCTTGCTTTCAGTTCAGCTTTTCTGGTTTCATGGTATTTAATTTTATGTAGTGTCATACTAGTGTTATACTGTTATTTCCACTTCAGTACTGTATGCGCCTGATGTTTTCTTGTGTCTTCATGATCAGCAAACTCTTCTGTGTGTTTGGCAATCACGTATAGCCTCCTAGCCTAATTATTTACCTCCATATTGCATGGTATGGGCCTGTGGTGTTTCAAGTTCAGGTGCTCCTGAGGTTGTGTTTCTAATGGGAGTGGTATTCGTCTTTGCATCTCATATGCTAGCTGACATATATCTTGCAACCAGGTTCCGAGCTATGAGGCAAAAAATTTGTGCCGCAGGCTGCAACCCTTCTCTGTCTAGATGCTTGTACGTGTGCTCTTTCTCGTAGAGGTCTTCAAGCATGGTAAAGTTGGAAAGACCTGTCAGTACCCGACGCCTGTATTCGATGAGTCCTCTTTTTTGTGCGCTGCTGATGATTTCATAGCATGCATTACCTTGGATACAAGTACAGCATCTGCGACTTCCATACGATCCGCTCGTCCACCTCCGATGGTTATCAGATTATTCTTTTCATCGGGTGCAGAATTTGTGTCCAGGCATGGCATAATTGTTTCGCCATTTGATGACTCTGCCATCTTGCTCTTACACTAGCTGAGGATTTGGAAATTCAGACTTGCGGATATATTTGCACAGGTATGTGAAGTACGACGTGCAATCTGGGGTAGTTCCTGATTCTGGTCTTAGTTCCGACATCAATGTACGCTGACTTATCAGAAAATGACAGGCCAGACTGGCTAAGAAAGTCTGCAGTGTTGTCGAGAGCTTGTATTATTCTTGATTTCTGTACAAGATAGATTTCCCATAGATTGTAGTAATTCTTGTAGTAAGCCTGTGTTCTTGTTGCGGGTGGGCGAAATGTACCTCCAACCCTCACCTGCAATTCAATGTCTTTCAACATGTTACGGTTTACCTTCCGTGCTCTATCACAAATTTTTTGCTCGTCATTCCTCCTATTGAAAAAGCATGAGGTACTGTAATAGAAGCCTCTTCACTCTCTTCATTCTTTCATAAGCGGTATTACACAATGCCCTGTAATAATGTTTCTGCTGCTTATGGCCCACTCATATCTGCCAGAAGGGCCGACTCTTGAAAAAGGTTTTCTTTGTTCTGTGTACATGATGTAGTATGAGCATTCATGTCGTTTGACATTTATGAATCTGTAGAACCAGCTACCTGATAGAGTGCTTACTATGTCTCACCATGCTTACTTGGGCAGTGCTGTAGAACAATACATATTGATGCAATGAGTGTTTTTACACATTCGAAGCATCAGGAAAGATGCTTGTTTTACAATTGTTGCCTTTGCTTTCGATTGGTGTTGGTATTGCTTGTTTGATTTTGCGTATGTATGCCTCCCCCTTATGCAATAGTTTTGCAAAGCTTAAGGGTTAAATTAATGATGAACTAAAGCTAAGCGCAAGAGCTTTCTTTCCCTGTGACTCCCATCGATATGCGACTGCCATGGCTGGCGCTACAACTCCTAGCTCACTTTGTGTTAACAGCAGAATGCTGTAGCCACAGTGGAAGGCGAATAAATCAAACAATTTCTTTGTCTACAGATTTGTTTATTTTTCGTTTTCTTTTGCCTGTATGTGGGTAAAACTTGAAATAAGTGTGTCATTGCAAAAAAGGAGTTTGTGGTCTTTTATTAAATAAACTGGCATATCGTGTATAGTTGAAATGCAGAAATTTCCTTTAACATCCAAGGGTGACATGTTCTTACAAGGAGTACGGTATTTCATTAGTTATAAAGCTAGTAATCACAGAGGATATCGTTATATGGGTTTACACACTAATAAATGTGATCACAAACTTATTAGAAACTGTTATTAGAAACATGTAAGGCATGGATGTTTCTGCCCACTTGATTAGCTGCGGACGTGCAAGAACCGTTTATACTTACATGATTCAAAGATTCACAGAAAGGAATGCAATTGGCTGACTTCACTGAACAGTTTTGATTTTCTTTAATGTGTCATCTTCTACCGTCTCGTCTACACAAGAACAGGCTGTTTCGTGCTTTTTGCATTGTTGCCCAAGTTTTACATGACGCTGCAAGAGGGTAGTTGTCACTGTGCCACAGTAGCAAGCCAATAATTTAATAACTGTAAAGTTATTTGCCATTCAAAGCAAATGGTAACACAGGTGTAGTGAGGATTAAAAATCCGCAACGTATTTAAGGTTTATTGGTTTCTTTGGAGGAAAAAAAATTCTTCAGAGAAGAGATGCAACTTAACGTGCATGAAATATTTGAAAATAAATTCACGATGCTGTTTATTCAAGCCACGGAGTTAATGGTTATTGTAGAAAATTTCTTATGATAGACGGGACGCTTGCCATGTCAAATTGCCACATCACGCTTGAAAGCCGACAAGAAAATACAACTGCATGGTACAGTGTTCAGCGCAACGTTGAAACTTCGGGTACTTTGCTGTCTTGTCATTTGCCCTTCCCGAGATTGAAATTATTTAAACTGCTCCATACGGGGCGATTTTGCTATACTACTCAACAAAAGAAAATGGTGACGACCCCCGAAAGGCCATGTCGTCTCGTGGGCATCGAACAACTCGGAGTACTGACAACTCGCAAAGGTTTAAGGAGCAAACGTGAAAATGTGCTTCATTTGCTGCGTAGCATGTACATGTCAAGAAACGCATAGAAGTGGCAGAATGGAGTATGCAGTTCAAGTATTTTTTTTTATTCTCCTTTCGCGTACGTACTGAATTCGGCAATACACATCTCCACTTATTGCACTTCTTCAGAGAAATGCCATTTCCCAAAACAAACCGCGAAATAGCCTTCGGCGCAATTCTGACGGAAAAACGCAGCCCGCGCTGCGACGATGCGGCTGTGCGGCCAACCGGTTTGTCGCAGCCGAAAATTGGGGGCTCAACTCTGTGACTGCGATTTTCGTTGCAAACGACGGAAATCGTACTTCCGGTGCGACGAAAATCGCATCATGTGAAACAAGCTTTACTCGGCGGGAGGGATGGGTGAGAGAGATGAGGGCTTTGGTAAGGGGGATAGTGTTGGATGGCATTGCCATAGGATGGGTGAATTAATTTCTGAGCAGGCATTTGCTTGCTTAAGTTCGTAGATTGTTCGTCTGAGCTTGTATGAACGTGCACAGTTGTCTTTTAAGATGTGCAGTGGGAATGGACCAGAAAGAGCACATAACCCATGGCACCACTGAAAACCGCGTCAAATCACACGCTTTTTATCTTGCTGTTGAAGCCGTAGAGAATGCAGAAGCAGGGAGTTCAGAGGACAGTATAACAGTTACTTAAACTGGTTACAGTGTTCATTTCTCAGCCTAGTATGTTTTTCGATGCACATTGGTCTCAACTCCACACTACTCCAGTTAATCTTGTACAAACTCTTCTCGATCCTTTGAACGTTAAGATCAGAGGGGTAAAGCCCATTTGCGACGGGGGAAATTTTTTCAACATACAGTCTGATGACATTTTTTCCAAGCAACGCAAGACGACTACCTTACCGAATGTTAAGTGCTATCTTACAGGATTGTTTAATGAGATCACAATCAAATGTACCATAGTGACCGATGTCACGCAGAACCAAGAAAAATGCGGTATTGGTATATTCAGCCCTATTCTTGATTGGTCATTTTCAACCTGCTGCTTTCATTAACCAAAGCCGCGCCGAGTCGTCAGCCGCCGGGTGCGGCTGACGACTCGGCGTGGCCTAGGTCAATCGCGTGGAGCGAAACTGAACGAAAACTGAACGTGGGTTTCGAGTAACGACCTCCAGTCGCGCCCCAGGTATTCGTTGCAGAAAATTGAGCTGAAGTTGCTGAGAATGCTTTGCAATAAAACAAAACACAAAAAAGAGATAATTTATTTGAAGGAAGGCAAGGAGGTCGGTCTGAGCTAGCGTGCTCAAGCCTGCTACTCTGCAGAGGAACAGAAGGGAACGTGCACGTAAAGGCGGGACGAGGAGTGATGTTGACAATGAAGGAGAATGAACAATGATGAAAGGCAAGTTCAGAATTCTCATCATTGTCAACAAAGTCCAAGAAACTTATCCAGAAGTGTGATTTGCCCTCCAGAGAATGGTTTGAATCACAATTCCAATTGAAACTTCACAAAAAAAGTGCAACGAAGCTTGTGTGTGGGCTTCTCCTGCGTGAGCAGCCCAGTTGCCAAGAACTTACTTTAAATTATGTAAAAAGGAGTGATAAGCGGCTCCAGTACGGCGAGGACAAGCACGTTGCTTTTAGCAGCCGGACTCTGAAGACCACAGAAAACCACGTGCATTGAATCTGGCAGGTGCATCAGCATTTTTTCAGCGCTTTCCGCGTCATTCTTTTCGGCTCCTTGCTTGCCTATAAGGTCGTCGGCTTTACTAGCCCTAGCGTCCACTCCTTGACACAGAGGAACACTATGACATCGTGTAGTGGCCGTGGGTCTACAGGGCAGCAAAGGCCACTCCGTCTCTGTGCAACGAAGGGAATACGAATGTTTGCACTGTACTCTCAACGACCCTAAGTTTGCAATAGGCGCGTTTAGGGTCCTCGGTGCCGGCAAAGGCAGAAGTTGTCGTGGCCCCTGCGCCCCGATATGCAGTTCTCCTGAAGTAGCTGGGCGGCGCTTTCGCAAGCGTTGTCTTGGCAAAGAGATTGAGCCGCCTCTCTATGAGAAGATTCGTCTCTTGACATTTTTTCGGAGAATGCGAACTTCCTGTGGCACATTCGGGCAATCATTCGACGTTGCTTCGGGAGAGCCAGGACAAGTGAGGCATTTCAGTTAAGGTGTATCGCAGTCGGCGGTAAATATGTTGCCCACCGAAATGCTGACAGGTCATTTGATCTCCGTACACAGCGATTACGTGGCCCATCTTGAGGCACTTCCGACTCTGCGGAGGCTTTGCGACTAATGGTCGGACGTGGTGTATCACGTACCCGATTTTGACTGACGCTGGCAAAGTCGTCGAAGAATAAACTAGTTTATTGCACCGGGAGTTCCCCAAGCTGTGAATCTCAAGAATGCTAACCGATGAACTCAGCAGATTCCTGAGGTATACATTTTCAAGGTCGACATTAGAAATTATGCCAATCTTTGACTCCGTCTCGTAACTAATAAAACAATGAACGCGAATTTCACCTAATATCGGAATACTGTTCAATTTCTCCATTAGAGTTGAACTTCTTGCATCTGCCGTCACGTTGTTTTTTCAAGCGTTGATCCGGATTTCATTAATTTGCCCAGGGGCCACACTTTCAAAATATTGTAATAAAGACTGCCTACTTAGGGAGTTCAGGTTGTGTGATGCCGTAAGCGGAATGTAAGAAACCATGAAAGATTGCTGCTCCTTCTGGATAGATGAAGTCTGCCCACTCGAAATCTGGCCCATCCTCTTCGTCATTCGACGGCCCATAGCTGCGGTAAACTCGTTGTCAGAGTCCATGGCTTCGGTCATCGATCTCTCCCAGTAATGTAGCTGGTGAGCTGCCAAGGGCACGTCATCCAAACATGAGCGATGAAGTAGACGGCTAACGTTGTTCAGTTGGTCGTGCGAGAGTATTCTTCCTCATTTCTGATGAAAGTGCGTTCACTCATCTGGTAAAAACCGTCAAAAGCTGCATAACAGCGAGAGGCCCAGACCACCGGTGAGGCCTGGGCACTTTTGTCTGTGTCAACAAAAGACGAAATGTCGCGCCAACTTAAGTATTTACAATCGCCACAAGCGAAGGGTGCCCAGGATGCCGCTGATTTATTCGTGGGAGGAAGATAACATATTGTAAAGCAAATACAGCTTCTCGCACGTGTTCCCAACACCTGCAGGCGGCTTCAAAGATCTTTTTCTATTGCGATAGCAATTATATGGACACTACGGGCGCATTTCTGCTGTCGCCGTCGCAGTCGGCATTGTCGTGAGGTTCCATATGAGTGAAAGCATGCGAGGGTGACCTGGCGAACGCGGTTGAACCTCGCGTGCACGAGCGAGGAACGCGTCCCGGGTGCGTGCCCTCTCCTGTGGCGCACAAGGCAAGAGGGGTCAGGGGAGGGAGGAGGGACAACCTTCTCCAGCGGCTGCCAGGCTGTGTCGATGTGCTCCTCGCCCGCCGCTCCGTGGAGACATTAGAGAGCTTTAGTTTAGGGGACTCAAGCGGCTTAATGCGCACGCAAGAACTAGGGGCGACGCTACTGCGCATGCCTAGACCGATACGTCTACTTGCGTTCTTGGGCTGTAGGGGCGGCCGAAAACATCGCTGCCCCTAAGAGGTCGCGTTACCCACGTGACTCTCGCGGTGTGCGAGAACTTACGAGAAGGGAGACCAGCCGAGACAAGCCGCCGGTCCCGCCACACAGACGGAGAACATGGCTGCGCCGACGAGGATGTGTGCACGTGTGGATTCCGTGGCCGAGGGTAAAGAAGCTGATCGCAGAGCACATAGGCACTCTGTCGACGCAACAGCGGCATGTCAAAATTTGCTGGAGGCTCTAAATAAACAGACCACAGACAACGACGGATTATGCTGCACGAGACGCCTAATTTATAGTGTACTAGATTAGGTCTAATCTAGTACACTATAGCCTAACTACAGTTTACCAAACGTTTGTTTGGATTGCTTCGGCTTGGTCTCAGTCCTAACGTAGGCGCGCAGATAATCTTATAAATATTTTGCGCAGTGTCGACAGACATTGTTTTTATGTATACTAACTGATCCTAAGATAAAAATAGCTTAATGTACTTTAATTCATGTGCTTTATTTCATATTTGAAAAAAATGAAAGCGCAGCAACGATCAGACGCTGATGGCGCTGCGAGCGCATGCGGCCTCAGCAGCTTGCGTTTGGGGCCGCTAACATATAACGGGTTTCTGCTTGCGTACCCACACGCAAACGCACCCAAGCGCTAGAGGCCCCAACGCCTTGCTTCCCCTAAACTACACCCCTCTACGGCGTTGGACACGCCAATCGCGGGCGCCGTAGTAGACGCCTTTGGTGGACGCTGTAGGGACGCGTTGCCGGCGCTCGTGTCTATAGTGAAAGCAATCTGCGACGTGGCCAAAGTGCGCACCCATGCGGTCTTTAAAGCGATGTGCGATGTTTGCAGAGTGCGCGTAGTGCCGTTAGCTTCGTATGCACTGTGCTTTCGACGTTTCGTTTGCGTTGAAGCGACAGATGCACGTAGGTCAATTGGCTCGCGTATGCTGCCGCGATTCCTAACTCCAGGATTTTCGCAGACAGTTTCCGCTGTCATTGAGTGAGATCTCTTCAGGTTTACCCGTGCGCACGTGACACCGTGCTGATTCATTACGTTAAAACACGTTGACAGGCTAGTTGGTTTGGATTCATGATAGAATGGTTAAGCGCGACTGAACAAGGACGTAGAAAGAGGCAGACACGCAAAGACAGCGTTGTCTCTTTGTGTGTCTGTTTCTTTCTACGTCTTCGTTCAGTCAGGCTTACATATTAATTATTGTTAATTTAGTTAGGAAGCGAATGTTTACAAGTTTATACGGCCGATAAAGCTACTATCCTTACTCTCTACAGCTATCTACTAATTTGCTATCGCAATCGGTGCTTCGCTTTTCGGGCGGAACTGCGAATTTTTTTCACAGCGCCGTGGATGCGGATGGATATAGGAAAACAAAGAAGAAAGCGAAGCAAGATAAAACGCATGCGTGTTTTATTTACGACGCGCGAGATTCGCAGAATCTAAAGGTAGCCTTGCGTTGCCAAGACATGGAGGTGACTACAAACATTCAGTGCACGTTTAGCCTGCGAGTAAATGTTGAAAATGCAAATACCATCTCGACTCAGAGCATTCTGTCGCTGTCCTCCTGGGGCGTCGGCAACAATTGTTATTCGCACCGTAGGCTCAGCATGCAGCCGGAATCGAGGGGACAACAAAACAGTGAACGCGCTCTTTGGCGTCCAACGGAAAATAACCAGCGTGAATAGGTAATCCCCATGACGATGTTTTTCGTTGGAACGCCTTGGGTCGACACCGTCGCGAAGCACCATGAATATTCCTCGCGAAAACCATGAATGCATTTGTTGTGCGACACTCGGCAATTCCGTGCGCGAATGTGCGAGAACGCGTAAGGAGCGCCACACATCGCGCGCACGTCTCTAGAGCCTTTTATGCCTGGACGCCCGCAAAAGTAGCTAGCTCGAACGCGTTCAAAAATTCCCCGTTCTTTCTACTGCAGGCTACAGCTGTTAGGCGAGATGTACAGGCGGACCTTACTCTGCAGCCGTGGCCGCCAAGACGAGCCAAGCTGTGCTCGCTCATCTCTTCGTGCCCACAGCCTGGTTGGTTGTATCCTGGTGTTCTGCGTTGTTGGTGATTCGGCATGTCGAGAGAGCTGTACTTGCCAACGCCTTAGCACGCATGGTACGTGCAAAACCTGACGTGAGAGTGCACAAGCATGCCCGCGACAGGTACACGTGGACAGGGCAGCAAACTGTAGTCAAGCTGTTCTAAAGACAGCTCTTTTCCCCCAGATCTTTTTTGCGTACCCAGCAGAATGAACATAAACATTGATTTGATTCGCGCTAAGTCGACGGAGGCGGGGGAGGGCGGGGGGCATCTATTGCGATTTTTTTTTAGGAGCGGGAAGCATATAGTAGAATTTCGTGAAAACAAACACAAGCAGTTTTTGTGACGTGGGCGAAGTTTGCTGCAGAAGAAATTCAGTATGTATGATTACGACATGGTGTAAGACAAGTGCGATTCATTCAGCGACTAGCTTGCGACCGGACACTTAATTGAACCGAAGCAATCCTTTTATGGCATGACAAATAGCCCTATAGCGTCGCCTGTTTACTTACTTTTGTTTTGTGAGTGTATCCAAATATGCCGGAACGCGAAGCCATGCCGTTGGTGTTTCGTGCAACCATACTTAAAGGGGCCCGCATTTCACCCCTTGGGCTTGGGGAAATAACATATTCCGCGGGTATCATACGCTGCTGGGAACATATCAGCCACGTTTTGCTGTCGTACGCGGTGCACGGAGCTAGCAAGCGGGTCACTAAGCCATCTTTCTCTCGAACGCTCTCTTCTACAGAAGGCTTTCGATGGGGGCGAAATGCGAAAACGCCCGTGTACTTAGATTTAGGTGCACGTTCAACAACCCCAGCTGGTCTAAAGTCCTCCACTACGTCGTGCCTCATAATCAGAAAGTGGTTTTGGCACGTAAAATTCCATAATATTTTTCTAAAGAAGGCCCTGTCATCACCCTCTTCTAGCCGCACTGTTTCGCCATTTCCTTAGACGGCTGCTATTGGTCGATAGCTGACATCAAGCTGCGGTCGGCTACAAGGCGTAGATACCGCGGCCGCCGCCGGATTGCGCCACGAGTCCCCTGGCTAAGCGCACCGCGGCTCGCTGAGGGCCACAGCGTTCGGCTTATGTTTAGCGCGTCGAAGGCACCAAAGACGGAAGTCGTGGCGTCTATGTTAACATCCAAAATGAAATTGGTGCGGAGCGCCACGGTGACATTTGGAAGGCGGAGCGCTTTGGGCACGCTCCACTGGGCTATATAGCCTTCGGAGTGCAAGGCTTTCAAGGAGGAACGGGAGCACAGCAGTGGCCGTGTTTCATTGCCAATAACTCCGCTTCTGCTGAACGCATTCAAGTAGTTTTTGCAGCATTGCATTTCTGAAATAGGCTATTCTCACTCCAAATGCCTTTCTCCACTTCTATGAAGAGTGGTTCAGGACCCCTTTAAAGCGGCATTTCATATTGAAGAGGGAGAGTCGGTGGTACCCACCGTTTACTGAAGCTGTGGAGAAGCCCGCCACATGCCCCGCGCAGTGCGCATGCTCAGACTGAGAAATTTGATGTATCCATCGTGCGCCTGAGCAGAATTGGCACAACTAGTAAATTAATATAGTGCCTTAGGCGCGGGTTATGGTGGACTCTGCATAAATGTGTTACATTTGTAAAACTTTATCATACGCGCTCGACACTCCGTTGCAAGAAAAACAAAGTGGTAGAGTGTTGTTTTGTGTATTTTCTATAGATTGTGATCGGAATCGTACAGTAGATATGTATCTATTCTCGAGTTAGTAATGTTGCATTTTGGCATAAATGTAACTTATTCGCAGTCTAGAAATAAGCACAATTATTGGCTACAAGCTTCACGAAAAAAAAATAATTTAGATATTGCTGCTGGGACGCGGCATGTCGAATGTCTCGTCGAACATGGCAGTGCTTTCAACAAAGTCATAATCTGCGGCAATACACAGTACATTGAACTTGAATGAAGACACATTGAGTATGCAGGAGGTTCAATTTACGAAAAGCTCAACGTGCCTTAATATATTTTTTTTGTTTGCCACCCCTCGACAGACAGGCAAAAGCAAGCCTCGTCCGCTTTAACGATGTTCGATGTTGTCTCAGAGGTACCCCCAAAAAGAGCAAGGCTTTAAATGCGAGCAAATTTGCACGAAAAATCAAATAGCCCAAGATGTGCAGCCCCCACGAAAACAGCTGGTGAGGCGTGTGAAGCTGTGCTTAAGCTGCAGAAGTGTGCTTGAGAACTCCCTAGAGAGGGGCGGGGAAAAAGAAATAGGAAGAAAACCACACAAAACCACGAAAGCAGTGCATGCGAAATATTTTATTCAGCACACGGAAGCGCATACCAAAGCGCAGGAGCCATAGCCATATAAGGCACAACAAAGTGAGGGGGTCGTTGTGTCAACAAGTGGTACATACAGCTGCCAGAGCTAAACAAAAAAGAAAAACCTGTACTACCTGCGACCCGCCGTGGTTGCTCAGTGGCTATGGTGTTGGGCTGCTGAGCACGAGGTCGCGGGATCGAATGCTGGCCACGGCGGCCGCATTTCGATGGGGGCGAAATGCGAAAACACCCGTGTACTTAGATTTAGGTGCACGTTAAAGAACCCCAGGTGGTCGAAATTTCCGGAGTCCTCTACTACGGCGTGCCTTATAATCAGAAAGTGGTTCTGGCACGTAAAACCCCATAATTTTTTTTTGAACTTCCTGCTGTACAATAACACTAAAATAGGACTCGCAGATTCATTTTCTTTTATTTGCTATAAAGACTGGCAAAAAAAAGCAACGGAAATATATGCGGGAAAGAAACTACGGTTGTATAGCATATTCGTTATATAGCATGCGACGTAGCACCAGTGTGGTATTCAATAAGATCATTTATTAAGAGGAAATCGGCAAGATTGGATTAATATCGCGAGAGCTGAAGTTGGCTGTCCGGAGGCATGAAACCAGCACAAAAAAAGGAGATATGGCTAAAGCAAAGGAAAGGCATGGGAGAGTAAACAGAGAATATCTTCGGTTGTCCTCCCTGTAATGGGAAAAGGGACGCGAAAGATTAGAGATAAAGAAAGAAAAAAAAACGATATATAACTGCCTCTGTGGGCAGTGTGACACATCCTATGAAGACCTCAAAGCGTCATACACGCTGTCAACGTCCCACTAATACATATTCAACGTCACACAGTGCTCAGTCAAAATTTGTCACACACTTTACCATCTCTCACATAACGCACTAGGGCATTTGTAGCGACTCCCACTGATGTCCGTCTAGGCCAATGTGCAAGAATTTCACATTCTGTGAGTGGACGCTTGTGCAACCGGTCCAGCGGGGCTGAGAGTGCTGCACATCGTCGGTCAAAACGAGGGCGCTCGCAAAGAAGGCGTGCGATTGTTTTGCTGCACCCGAAGAAGTAAGAAAATGGTCTATTGGTTATTTAGGTCATACAGGAGTACGCAGTTGAAAATGCCATTCTAAGCCACAGACGGGCTAGAAGGGTGCAGCCGGGTTGTGAGAGACCGGTCGGAACACGAAGCCATACTTCAGAAATCCACACACGTTCCACAAGAAAGTGCACAACGGGCCCGGAATTCAAGAAAAGCTCTTATACGAGGTTTCTTGCTAAGATAAAATTTTAGCCAATCCTGCTGCTGGGCATATTATTAGCGAAGGCGGCCTGCCAATGACAAATAACACTGACGAACAAAAATCTTTGTGAATTCGGCCCCGGGTGAACAACGAGGCGAAGAAAGTTAAAACCACATCTATCTTCTGGGAAAACCGCATGCATTTCCTTCGTACAGCTTTAGGCTGTACTTTCAACAGCGTGTAACTTTAGTGCGTGTTTGATAGCATCATGCTCGCACTCTCGAGAATTGATTATAAAAGCGCCGAGTTGACCCGGAAGGAGTTCTCTCCTTGACGGCTTTGTTAATGCGATATGTCCAAACGCTGCAGCTGAGCTATTGCTTAACACACAAACCGGACAAGAGTCGGTAATTGTGGCACCGCTGTAAACAAAGCCTCATGCTTGGTTCGGCTGTACGGGTGCAGTGGGTGGCACTTTCTCTTGAACAGAGAGAGGAGATTGATTAAACTGCGGAGATTGTGAAACAGTTAAAGACAGCTTGAAAGTTTGAAATGCAGAGTGACTCCTTTTTCTCTTCTCGCGGGGAGCCGAATCCACTGAGCTTCTTGTTCGAAGGGACTATTTGTCATCGGCCGGCCGCGCTTTGTAATAATATATTCAAAATCAGGATTGAATGGAATTTTATTTTATGAATAATTCTAGCCTGAGAAATTTCCGTGAATACGAACTTCAGTTTTTATAAGGAATGTCTGTCGTCTCTTGCTGAAATTTCCTAACACTCGGTTGTCCGAATATAATCGATCAAGTGAGAATATGTATATTTCATGAATGCTGAATGAGGAATGACAGGTAAAATTAATAAAATATTAGCACCGCATTTTCTCCTGAATTGTGAAGTAGTGTGCTGCTCTTCGAACTGCTTAATTTCGCAATAATAAAGGTGTAAAGCACAGCCACTAAATATTTAAAGACAATTTTTGTGCCTCCCGAGGCAAGCGATATTGCAGCTAGCAGCAAATACAAAGCACCGAGCACAACCCAAGCTTTCTACGATGAAAAGGACATTTGCTATATATTCGGGGAGAACCACGTCTATCTGCCACGCCAAATTAAGAAGTTACGTAATTGGAGTTACTGGCGACCGAATTTCTAATATTAGTTACGGTGTTTGTTTTCTCCATCTAACAGATTTGTTATAATACGTTATCATTTCTGCAGGAATCATCTGACCATAAAGGAATAGCCAGTAGCGGCATATAGCAGTACTTGCTAATAGTCGCCAATCGCGTGATGTCAGGAAACAAGACTTGCTGGATTGGAGGTAATCCTGCCTTTGCTCTGTCTCGCCACTTTGTTTAACATTCTTATTAGGGATACAAGACACATGGACACATAGGAATGTGTCCCGTGCAACAGTCTGGCAAATTTAGGACAAGTTAAAGATAGTTCGATCGAGCGGGTAAAATTGCTGGTTTGCCTTCGCGAAGTTGGACCCGCTTATTGTAGTGCTTGTTGTTACTGTGGCCTCAACGCCGGGCACATGCTTACCAGGGGGATAGAACACACTGGAGGCAATGAAACGTGCACGCAACAAAGGACTACAGCAGAAAATATCGAGCAATCAGAAATGAAACCTTATGCAACCGAAGCATAACAACATTTTGATAAACTCATTCACTAGAAGGGGAAAAATTTAGAACCATATATATGGTCGGCACCCTTAGCAGCGTAGTCTTCCGGACGCTTCAATGAACTTATGCAAAGCAGTGATAAAACATCTGTGGCTTTTATCCAATTGACAGGCCTGACAGGCAACAAAGCAAAATTCGTTTGGTTTTGATCAAGCTAACCCCAGATTACCAGTCGGAAGTACGAAAACCTTGTTGCAGAGGGAGGAGAAACGGCGTCGTGAAGAAAAACAGGAAATTATAAATTGTTTCTTGTTCGATCGATACAGAAAGAGCTAAAGGTAGATTAGAGAAACAATACTTATCAAGGTAGAAATTTAGACGTGGAACTCAACAGCGGAACCTTCATAGCGTAACCTCACATTGTCACTAGTACCTAGCGCCATTCTCATCTTCCTCCTCTTCTAGCGTCGAGAGTATGTTACAAATGCGTCAGCTACATCGACAACGCCCTGCGCACACAGCGATTTGAGCTAACCTTGACACAAGGCAGCCGTATTAGGTGTCTCAAGAGACCGGTTCCGTATTGTTGATGTATTTGAATGGATGATTTAGTAAAGAAAGTGGTTCATGTTCGATTGAGAATGTTTATTTTGTCAGAGTAGTCACGATTGCTTTATGATAATTGATTTATTGATTGACTTATGGTGGTTCGACCGCCACCCTTGTCTAGAATCAAATCAGTGCGCGTCCGATGATGCGTGGAAGGTATCATGGTGTCCGCACCTTTGAAATAGTTCACTTTGTCCATCCGGTACCTCTGTCACGGCATTGTGTTGCCAGTGTGGCACCGTTGCTCGTTCGGAGGTGCCAGGGCTCACGATTGTCGTTTTTGTTGAGCATCGCGGGAATGTTCTGCGTCAGTGGTAGTTTCGCGCCGGCGTCATTTACATTCTCGTTGCTGTTCCCTCCGGCGCTCCTCGTACGCATGTTGTTCTTCGGGTGTACGAACTATACGTGTCCGCCCTATCGATAACGCAGCTGTTGAATGGCTCACACCCCCTTAATCAATGGCTCGTACCCCCGTAGACGCGGCCTCCCAATTACGACGACAGAAGAGAAGTGAATTCTACTCTGGAATGATGAGCAACAACGGAGCCAGCTGTGGAAGAAGACGACGACGACGAACGCGCGAGCTGTGGCATTAGCGCGTTTGCGCGGTTGGCGGCGATATTTTTTAAGTCCTTTCCACAGGGTTATGCGCCATTGAGCTTAGACCCTTTCTTCACTATCAACAGGATAGGGCCACATGATGATTTTTTCTGTTGCCGGACCCCGAAAAACTCGGGAAGGTTAGTCATATAAAGCTTTCGCTGTAAAAATCTGTCTCCATTCCACACTGTGAAACCGTATGTACAACGAAGCTGTTGCTGATGTTACAGAAGCACAACCGACGTTAGACAAGCACCCCACCCCAAGTGACGCTAGACGAGGTTAGACAAGCACCCCCACCACAAGCGATGTTAGACAATGGCAAACTGCTGATGTAATACTTTTATTTCGTTAGTGTTGTGATGATGGCCTTGTGGTCGCAGCCTGTAATACACAACGATGATACACTGAAATCCCTTGCTAGGCTCTTTCTCCTTGAAAAGGCCCCCGTAATCTGCCATTGCGTTCAGACGATTGAGGTCAATCCACACGCCACCAACTATAGGGGAGCTCTTTGTAGTGACGTCAACCCATATGGCCCGTTTTCCAGCTGCTGTTTGAGGTCCGTCTGTGTGGCCGCGTCCACTAGGTGGCGGTACTGTTTTTGGACGGTGTGAACAAATAGAGGTGTATGCGGTTACAGAAACGCACCTTAGAGACTCGGAAGAGCCGCCAGTGATTGAGAATTCTGTTTGGGAAGGGTGCAGCAGAACTAAATCGGAAGGAAAGGGAGGGGGAGTCGGAATGCTCATCTATGAGGGAGCCAAACAGAAAAGGGAAATTCAAAATGTCAAAAGCATCTTTGGTTATCAGGTACAATGAGTGAGAAAAAAACTTGGCTGGGCGTTACGTATTTGTGGACCGAAAATAATGTCACAAAGAAGAATAAAGAGTTAGTGGAATGTATAAGCGCTGATATTAAGGGTTTCGGGAATGATGCGGAAATTATCCTATTAGGTGACATGAATGCCCACATACAGGATTTACATGGATATACCGACAACAACGGCAAGTCAATGCTAGACCTTTGTGAGCAACATAACCTCGTTATCGTGAATAGAGGGCCTGAGTGTGAAGAGCAGATCACGTGCGAAGTGGAAAACCGGCAATCAACCATTTATTACTGTCTTATGAGAGAAGATAGGTAGAACAACTTTATTGAAGAATAAAACGCTCAATGGTTGGAGCCCCTAGACAAGGGCCCCACTGGCTTCCGCACGCCGTTTCGCTTGTCGGATGATGGCCCTTTGGACCTCTTCCTGTGAGCTGGACAGCGCCGCCTCCCATTGTGTATGATCCGTAATTTCTGTGTTTGTCTTTTGTGTATATGCCGTGCATGCCCATGAGATGTGGTCTAAGGTTGGCGTGGCTCCACACCATGGGCATGTGTCCGCATATCTTTCAGGGTGAATTTTATGGAGAATGTGCTGTTATATGTATACGTTTGCAGCTTTCTCCATATAACCTGTTCTTCCTTACTGAGGTTTTTATGAGAGAAGGAATTCATGATAAGTTGAGAAAAATGGTAATTGATGAGGGAGAGTATAGCAGCACAGGGAGTGACCATAAACGCATCATATTGAATATGGGATATGTAGTTGGGATAGAGAACAAGCAGTGCAAAATAGCCAGTCCAAATTGGAACTCTAAACAAATAACACATATAGTCACTAGAGTCGAGGAAGAACTTGGCAAATGACTAAGTAAAGAGTGGGAATATATTGAGGTTCTAAGTACAATAACGACAGAAATACGAAAAGAGAAACAATATGTTCGTTGAAAAGAAAAAAAAGAAACCGAAAAGCTGGTGGAACAGGGAGCTACGAGAAGCGATCGCTGAAAGACAGAAAACATCCCGAGAGTACAGGCAGGCAAAGCAGGCGCTGTTACCGCAGGATGAAGTAGCCAGCAAATGGGAAATATACCGGGAGACAAAGTATATGGTTCAAATACTGGTGCAAGAAAAGATAAAAGCTGAAAGTGAACGTTGGTTGTCAGAAATACGCGAGAAAAAGAAGGCCGCACCTACAATATTTTGGAACCACATAAAATTATTGGGCCGGAAGTATTCCTAGACGAAGATGGAAACAAACTGGAAGGGGAAGCAGCAATAAATTACATCCGAAAAATAACCGCCGAATCTTTCCAAGGCAATGACGAGGTTGTATTTGAGGAAAAAATAGTATGAAGAGAACCAGGCGGAAAAGGAGCTGGTGCTGACAAATTTCATCTGGAAGAAAGCCGAAGAGAAAATTCCTAAGCGCCCAGCCACAGGGCTAGACGAGGTTCCCGTTAGGCTGATTAATGAACAAGGACCTAAAAGTAAGGAAGCTCTGGTGAAAACAGTGAATAAAACTTTAAAATATAGAAGAATACCAAACTGTCGGCGACAAATTAGAATGAATTTAATTTGTAAAGGTAAGGGGGAGAAAGATAGAATTCACTCGTATAGACCGTTGACCTTTACATCGGTAATATGCAGGTTAGCAATGCAGGCAATAAAATTAAAGCTGCAAACATGGACAGAGAATAATGACATTTTCGGAGAACTTCAGAATGGCTTTTGAATAGGTAGGTGTTTGGATAATAACTTATTTTTTTCTTATACGGTGTATTGAAATATCAAGAGTAGAAAGGAGACCGTTATATGTGGCCATTTTAGACATTACAGGAGCGTATGATAACGTAGACCGCAACATTTTGTGGGATATTCTGGAAGGGGAAGGCTTAGGTGACGACTGTGTGCAGCTGTTGATAGAGCTTTACCTAGAAAATACCGTTTGCGTTGAATGGGAAGGAATGAGAAGCGAGGAGAGAGTCGATATCAACAAGGTACTGAGGCAGGGATGCCCTTTATGCCCACTGCTGTTTATGATGTACATGGTGAGGATGTACATCATAAACAGCAGTGGGCATGGTGAGGATGTACATGGTGAGGTGAGTAATATCGGGTGTAATGTCCCATACAAACATGAGGGTACAGTAGTAGAGTAGCAGCTTCCAGGTTTATTTTATGCGGATGACATTGTGTTGCTAGCTAACAAGCTAAGTGATTTGCAATGTGTGGCTATTATCTGTGGACAGGAAGGCAGGAATTTAGGTGTGAAATTTAGTGTTAGAAAATTAGGTATTATGGTATTCTATGAAAAAGTGAACAGACAGTGGCAATGCAGGGCCAGGAAATACCTCGAGTAAGAGAATATAAATACCTTGGTATATGGATAAACGAAAGCAATAGATATATGGAAACACAGGAAAAAAAATAACAGTAAAGGGGAAGAGAAATGGAGCCATAATGAA
Organism: Dermacentor variabilis; assembly: GCF_050947875.1. Taxonomy (NCBI): domain Eukaryota; kingdom Metazoa; phylum Arthropoda; class Arachnida; order Ixodida; family Ixodidae; genus Dermacentor; species Dermacentor variabilis. Next base: position 50,251,256 of record NC_134571.1, on the reverse strand, counting down.
GCACAGAGCGCTATGGGGATACAATAGGTACGAGGTCCTCCGAGGTATGTGGAAAGGTGTAATGGTTCCAGGGCTTACTTTTGGAAATGCTGTTTGATTTAAATCAGGGGTACAATCAGGACTCGACGGGAACCAAAGGTCACTGGCACGCTTCCTATTGGGCACTCACGGGAAGACTGCAAATGAAGCTGCGCAAGTTGATATGGGCTGAACTAGTTTTGAAGTGAGGGAAGCTCGCAGTAAAATTTATTATGAAGGATGACTGAGGAATATGGAAGAAAGTAAATGGGTTTGGAGAGTGCTGAGGTACTTATACAGGAAGAACTTCAGTTTATGCATGGTAATTACGAAGAAATTCAGTTTTTCCGGCGACGCTGTGGTCCGTATACTTTTGCTCACGGGTGTACATTTAGGTGCTCACTAAGGAAAAGTGCAGCCGAATTCACAAAGATTTTCGTTTCTGAGAACCGGCGCAGAATTCAAGATGTCTTTCTTTAGTAAGCGCTGTTTGGCATTGGCCGGCCACCTTCGCTAGCTAAGTCGAATATCCCGATTAGCTGTAATCTGGGGTTGCGAAGCATTCTGGCCTAAGATATTCTTGTTTTTTGTCACTATGGGTCTTGATCATCACTCGCGGACATTCACTGTCAATAAGATGCTCGCTCTCTTGATTGCCTGGTGCGTGTTCTTATTCGCTAACTTCCCTAACGTAACTTTTCTGTGAACATGGGTTCCGAGGCGCAGTTGAAATCCACCGCGCACATGAATAATAGACAGTTGTTTATAAATATTCGAAATTTCTACTTTGAATGGAGTATTCCGGGATAGTAAGGCATTCGTTTCGGAGTTGGCCATTCACTTGCTTCAAATAACTGAATATTGTTGAATATACAGCATGACCTTGAAAAGCCAACAGAGAACTGCAGTGGTATCAGTTACACTTCCCGCTAACCGGCAAGCTGTGCACTCGAACCAACTTCACAATGACACTGACTCCATTGAATGAAAAAAGAAAGATTCCTTGTTTTTGTATTTACCATCCATGCTTTTTACCGTACTTTATCATATATAATTAAGAGAATTTGGCATTTCTGTTTGTATTCGAAGCTTGTTTTTTCCGAAATTGGGTGCGATTTGATTCGCAATTATCTTCCAACAACCCTATATTTAGGTAAACTCATCCCCCGTCTTGTAGCAGCGGCCACATTTGTCTGAATACAGTGTCCTATTTTTTTCAATCATACATTGTACTTTGTAGCAATTGCTACGAAACGGGTGGATGTCTGATTTTCCCTTTATAATTACATATAGCTATTGAAGAAGGTTTAGCCGGCAGGCGTTCATAATGGATTCGGATACCTGTGAGCATTTCAGCATGCTAACGGGGTTTAGTTTCTAAGAGTGGCCAACCCTTCACCACCGCTTCAATGATGGCTTGTTTTGCCGTGAAGCGCACTTACTGTTACGAACTGTGCCGAACGCCGCTTTTGATTCCACGGTAACGCGAAACAGCACTCGTTGCTAAAGTGCTGCAGATGCGCGGGTGTCAAACTTCAATAATTCGGCGGTCCGTCACCGTCTCAGAAATCAGTGCACTGGACATGCGTTCGCTTATTATTAAGGCTCGCGCCAGCTTTGTCACGTGGCACCTCGAATTGATCTGCTTTTTCAAATGCGATGTGTTTGCTTAGACTGAATCAAGTAAGACTGGCTCAAGCACAACATCTTCAGGCTTGGAGTGACGCCTGTGACCAGCAAAAAATGCCGAAAGCGAGTGGGGCTATACTAATCCAGGTACAACCAAATTAGGAAGACCCACTAAGCTTCAACAAGACACTCCCTCAGCAGAACAGGAATTGACCTCCCTGGTGCAGTATTCGGCCACCCCCTCCCACATGGCTCACTCAATTACCCAATGGCCCTCAGTCCCCAGCAGCTGCGGAGCACCAGACCAAGGCGGCAGGTAGACCTGTAACGCAGCTTAGGTTACTAAGAATATCTGGGTCCGGACAGGCCGCCACTGGAAACTGACCCTTACAAAGTTTAACACCCGAACCCTCTCGAGTGAGGCTAGCTTAACAGGACTCTTTGAGGAACTATCAGACATTGTTTGGCATATCATCGGCCTTAGTGAGCATAGGAGAACTGGTAAGGCTTTTACATTGCTGAATAACGGACATGTCCTCTGCTATAGAGGTCTCCTAGATAAGGAGCAATACGGGGTAGGATTCCTAATCCATTAGGACATAGGGGGAGCACTGACGAATTCCACAGCATTGATTAGAGGGTAGCTGTAGTCATAATCAAACTTAATAAGAGGTATATATTAAAGGTATAGTACAAGCCTACGCTCCAACATCCAGTCACGATGATGAGGAAGTAGATCAGTTTTATGAAGATGTTGAATTAGCGATGAGAAAAGTGCAAACTCAATATACTGTAGAAATGGGCGACTTCAATGCAAAAGTGGGGAAAAAGCAGGCTGGTGAACAAGCAATTGGCAACTACGGCGTCGATTCTAGGAACGCTAGAGGAGAGATGCTGCTATAATTCGCCGAAAGGAATACGCTTCGAATAATGAACACCTTTTTCAGGAAGCGTAGCAACGAAAAGTGGACCTGGAAAAACCCTAATGGCGAAACAGGAACGGAAATTGACTTCAGCCTTCTGCAGACCCCAGCATAGTGCAGGATGTAGAAGTGATAGGTAGGGTAAAGTGCAGTGATCATAGGTTAGTGAGGGCTAGGATTCAACTCAATTTGAACAGAAAAAGAGGAAAATTGGTCAAGAAGAAACAGGTCAACTTAGAGGCAGTAAGGGTAAAAGCAGACAAATTTAGGCTGGTTCTTGCAAACAAATATGCAGCCTTAGAACAGAGATATGATGATGATGATGATGATGATGATGATGATGATGATGACATAGAGGTAATGAATGAGACCGCAAGAAGGCTGGCTTCAGGGGCAGCAAATGATGTGGGAGGCAAAGCACCAAGGCAACCTGTAGGCAAGCTCTCCCAAGTAAAAAAAAAGGACATAATAAAGAAAGGACAAAAATGAAAGTGTCCAACTCAAGAGATAAGAGAGAATTCGCGGAACTGTCAAAACTGATTACCAAGGCGAAAATAAGTGATATTCAAAAATATAACGTGAGAAAGAATGAACCAGCCGTAAAAATAGACGCAGCCTGAAATTAGCGAGAAAGAAACTTGGCATAGTACAAAACAAGATGTATGCACTAAAAGATAAGCAGGGTAACATCATAAGCAATCTAGAAGATATAGTAGAAGTAGCGGAAGAATTCTATACTGACCTGTACAGTACCCAGAGGAATCAGGATACCTCAATCAAAAACAGTAATGAACAGGATACAGAAACTCCTCCTATAACTAGCGATGAGGACAGAAGGGCCTTGCGAGACATGAAACGAGGAGGAGCTGCAGGAGAAGATGGAATAACAGCCGACTTAATCAAAGATGGAGGAGACATAATATTTGGAAAACTGACGGCTCTTTATACGAAGTGCCTATCGACTGCAAGGGTTCCAGAAAACTGGAAGAATACAAATATTATACTAATCCACAAAAAGGGAGACGTTAAAGAATTGAAAAAGTGTAGACCGATTAGCTTACACCCAGTATTATATAAAATATTTACCAAAATATTGTCCAATAGAATAAGGGCCACACTGGACTTTAATCAACCAAGGCAACAGGCTGGCTTCAGGAAAGGATACTCTACAGTGGATCACATCCATGTCATTAACCAGGTTATCGAGAAATCCGCAAAATATATTAAGGCTCTCTATATGGCTTTCATAGATTACGAAAAGGCATTTGATTCAATAGAGATACCAACAGTCATAGCGGCATTACGTAATCAAGGAGTAAAGAACGCTTACCTAAATACCTTGGAAAATATCTACAGAGGTTCTACAGCTGCCTGAATTCTACACAAGAAAAGCAGGGAGATACCTATAAAGAAAAAGGTCAGACAGGGAGACACAATCTCTCCAATGTTATTCACTGCGTGCTTGAAGAATTATTCAAGCTATTAAACTGGGAAGGCTTAGGAGTAAAGATCGACGGCGAATATCTCAGCAACCTTCAGTTTGCCGATGACATTGTTCTATTCAGCAACAATGCAGACGAGTTACAAGAAATGATTGAGGACCTTAACAGAGAGAGTGTAAGAGTAGGATTGAAGATTAATATGCAGAAGACAAAGATAATGATGAATAACCGGGCAAAGAAACAAGAGTTCACGATCACCAGTCGGCCTCTAGAGTCTGTGAAGGAGCACGTTTACCCAGGTCAATTAATCACAGGGAGCCCTGATCATGTGAAAGAAATTCACAAAATAATAAAAATGGGATGGATCGCATATGGCAGACATTGCCAGCGCCATTATCATTGAAAAGGAAGGTGTACCATCAGTGCATTTTACCAGTGCTGATATATGGGGCAGAGACTTCGAGACTGACAAAGAAGCTTGAGAACAAGTTAAGGAACGCAAAGAGCGATGGAACGAAGATTGCTAGGGATAACGTTAAGAGACAGAAAGAGAGCGATTTCGATAAGAGAGCAAATGGGTGTAGACAATATTCTAATTGACATCAAGAGAAAAGAAATGGAGCTGGGCAGGTCATGTAATGCGTAAGTTAGATAACCGTTGGACCATTACAGTTACAGAATGGGTACCAAGAGAAGGGAAACGCAGTCGAGGACGACAGAAGACTAGGTGGAGCGATGAAATTGTGAAATTCGCGGGCGCTAGTTGGAATCGGTTGGCGCAGGACAGGGGTGATTGGAGAACGCAGGGAGAGCCTTTCGTCCTGCCGTGGACATAAAACAGGATGATGACGATGATGATGATGATGATGATGGAATATTCAAAGAACGTGTGCTTCAAAATGGGGCTTTATCGTTTGGCTTGGCTCGTACTTTGGAAACAGTAGCTTACCGGTGTGCGGTTTCGACAGGTAAGCATAAATGCTCCTCGAGCAGAGGCAAGGTGAGCGTCGCACTCGACCCATGAAGCTATTTTTTGAGACAAATGATAATACGTTGAGAAATAGAGTTATAGAGCGGCTTTTGAATAAAGCTACGTTCACCGTTTGATTACGTGTCGAGAACATTGACGCATTCCGGTTAAATTTGCCCCAGGCACCAGATTTACCTTCGCATGAGACCTTGACATTAATATGACTAGCCAGATAATGTATCGCGTCCTATTAAAACACTCTAACAAAATTTCTACATGTGTACAGCTCAGTTTTAATTGCAGTAGGCACCTCAAAATAGCCAGCGCTAAAGGCGATTGCCGAGGTAATGTATTCGGACAATTCGCACGTTCTTTTGTTATTTGCGTAATTCTTTGTATAATTTTTCAAAAGTTATAAACTGGTTGTGTTTGTTGTTGCTGTTCTCACCAGTTCGGGGGCCCGCGACTTTGTCAATCGGTCGAAATGACAGCTTTTTCCTTCGTATTATTACACTGTACTGATGCGAAAATAAACATGACTGTCATTGTCATTATCGTGTAATGTGGTCGCTTAGATAACCGGCCAAACGCTTTAAGGGCCCGAGAAGCATGACTCACATTACGCTGCAACGAATACTGCTAAATAAACATATGAGTGGCAGGCTGTGCTTTTATAAAGCTATGAATGAATAAGAAAAAAGAAAAATTAAGGCTTTCTCTATAGAGCAAAGCCTTCTTAAACCTGAACGTGAATGTTTATACGACGAAAGAGCACATTCGGTCAAGAAAAGCTGATTGGGCATTGGCTACATGCTTGTTCTTTCTACATTACACATCTTGTATTATGATTCAGCTGCAGATACATTTATTTATCAAGAACTGAGTACACATTACAACATCTACTGAGCATGGTGAGAATCGAATACATCACATATCTCACAGAAAAGAGTATATCACAGAATACCATTAGCGATAAGTGCCAGATAACAGGCCTTATAGCGTGTCTCCCCCCCCCCCCCAGAGTGTTGTAGATGAATGAGGATAACACGTTGGGGAAGTAGGGGGGGGGGAGCCACTTCACAGCCCACGCTTTACACGACAGAAATTCTGCTGCAAACGCGGGACGAGTTACATATGTCGTTTGTCATTCCAGAGCACGTACTGTCATCAGCAAGGTGATGTCTCCTCTCATTGGAAAAGTCCAGGCAAAAGTCGTTGCGCACTCAAACGAAGTCCGCACCACGGCCATTCGGGACTGGAAATAGCAGGGAAAAAGAAGACGAAATGGAGCGTGGTCAGTTATGTCGAAAGATCTCGCTGCCTGAGCTGAAGGAGATATTCATGATGAGGTACTGCACTAGACTGAATGTATGAGATGTTTTTGAAATAGGAGGACGTAGATAATTCCCTGTATAGCCCACCCCACAATGACTGCCGGTTGGGGTACCTGGATCAAATTTTAATTTATTGGGTATATGCTGGAGTACAAATTAGAGAGAACTTAACAGGAAGGTGGAAACTTATATTTATGAACAATAGTAGAACGAGAGATGTGTTTCGAGCCAAGGTTTCAACAAGTGGACTTTGCATCGTCATGGTATCAACTGTCCCGACAAACTCCGCTTGTTGAAACGTGTTGGCTCTAGAGACGTTCCTCCTTCAAGCTGTGTTTATATAGTTTGGAGTCAGTAGGCTTAATGTGCGGCGCTGTTTGCATGAGTGAGGGAGTTCGCGTAGACACTGCCACGCTGCGGCCAGAAAGCCGCCACTATGCCTCGCATGAAGAGAGACGTCGTTCCTCATATTACTCCTACATTTGTTCCTCGGGAACCCCGCTCTGTCCGACTCCCTTCCACCTGCCCGCGGGCACGTACCTTTATTTTTTGTGTCCTGGTAGACGAGCGTGGTGCCGGATGCGTAGTTGGCGCCGCGGACCGACGACTGGCGTGCAAAGCAGGACTCCGCGGCGCTACAGCGTCCCCGTATTCCTCGGCGGCAGCCGACAGCGGTCAGGAAACCTTGGCGGAACTTCTGGTGCATGAAGCAGTAGGTGATGGGGTTCGAGCATGATGAAGCGTAGGCCAGCAGGTGCACGACGCTGACGCCCGCCGAACCGAGCCAGTCGTAGACAGTGTCCGGGTCGTACAAGGACCACGTGTGCACGACATAGAGGGGCGTCCAGCAGACGAAGAACTCGACCACGACCACGAACAGCATGTGGATGACGCGCACCATGGACGCCTGCGCTCTCTCGGGGTTGCAGCCACGGACCAGCAGTGTCTGGCAGCGGACGCCATTGGCTGAGCGACTAAACTTTGAACCTTTGTTGGTGGACGCCGTGGTCATCGCGAAGGAAGCTTCCTCCCGTCCCGTGGGCGTCGCCGAGTCGCTGCAGGCGCTGCTCCCGTTGTCGTTTTCGCGCGCGGCCGACTTCATCGGGATGCCTGAGGATGAGAAAGATCAGTGTTGGTGGTTATAAAAATAGATTTCGCACTTTTCTGTTTCAAAGCCAGTTGTCCATAAGAGACGTTGTATAGTGGACCGCGCTTGGGGTTATTTATGCGTATTCGCCCGACAAGCAAGCGTTACGTGGTTCTGATGCACTTAATAGCCACGTGAGTAGTCAGGCTGCGGCAAGACTAAGTTGTGCGAAGCTGCCGTGAGTCGGTGCCGCTCATCCATGGTCATGGTCGAGTGATGGTGTGAATCGCGATTCGGTCCGTGGTGCGAACCTGCCTTGGATGTGCACCGAAATCATGTACACGAGCGTTTTTCTCTCTTTCTTTTGCGCCATTGCGTATCAAACCTGCGACCTTGCACTCAGCAACAGGATGACGTCACACAGACATTGGGCTACAGAGACGTGTGTAGATTGTTGATTTAAGGGTTACTAGAAAGAACATTCTGACAAGAGTGTTTGTTCATTTTAATAAATCACAAATATAGAACTCGTCAAGGTTAGACGCAACCTACGCGAAGAAATGTGTCCGCCATTATTTTGGTCTTTCTGTGACAAAGCCACCCTCATGCTGCTCAGTGTGTGATATGTTTGTCCGACCATGGCGCCGCAGTGACGCGAGCCAGCTACAGGGAAAATCCCCTTTTTAATTTAGTTAACTGGAAGCGACGTCAGTTGACGATAGGGCACGGTTCTAACGACGATCTAAAATGACCCCAACTTTTACAATCGTAATTATTCTTTCTGCTCATGTCACTTGCACCGCCGTTACCAACATCCCTGTTTAATTTTACTCAGAATAACTGCCTCTCCCACACACCAAGGACTACGACTGTCGTCGGTCGCTGAAACCGACAGTGTGCCTGCACATCTCCTAAACTCACCCTTTCGTCTAAACCTCTGAATCTATCAACTATATAACTTGCTCACTACGCACTCTGTGTTATCGTGATGCTGCAAATTAACAGGCCGAATTCACAGAACGTCTCTTTCGTGATGCTCTTTCGTGAGGGGTGGGTCGCCTTTGCTGCTAATAAATTCACTGCCACCGTAAGCCAACGCTTGTTTTTTACGAACCGATCCATCTCGCCAAGTGATTTGTGAATAAGTTTACCGGGTCCGGTGCAATGTACGGAACTTTTTCGCTAGATTTTATTCTTTTCTCATCAATCACCGAACGCGACCGACTGATATCGGCGATAACGTGGGTGAGGCGCCGCACTGAACACTGAAAAAGCGAATAAACAAACTACATGAAAATAGAATTGGTCATTTTCCCGGCTTAGGACTCTTGTTCACAAAGCAGTTAGCATAGGCTACGGCGGCTCTTTGCATATTTGGCAGAAGTGAATTTTGTCAAAAGGCTCTTGAGTTTCCCAATAAAGGGATCTCTAACGCAACCGTTTCAGTTTTACGGCGTCTCAGCGCTTCGCAATCTTTCGTCACCTATACGACACACGGATGCACACACGGGGAGTCGTAGAATACGAAATGTACTGTCGGCGGCTCTGGTTGAACTGTTGAGAAAGCACTCTCACCGACTCACCAGCACAAAAAAGCAATAATAATGATAATAATAATAATAACAATAATAATAATAATAATAATAATAATAATAATAATAATAATTGAAGAAAAGGATCTAGGAGGCACGCTTGTGCATGACAGGTCAGGTAGCTCTGACATGGCATGGGCTGGGATTCAGTGAATGTAGAACTACAAATGGAGGGAGATAAGACGAGGGATCCGAGATACAAAGTGCACCGAAGGTAGGTATTGTAACATACCCGTTTTATGCGGTATGCGCTAGTGATACGAAAGCACCGCGCAGGCCAAAAAAAGGTTCCCGCAAAAATAACAAAGTAAAAGAACTTGTCCCGCAATCTCTGGTTCTTCGTTCCCATTGTCTGCGCGCATTTCGAAAGCTTTCCACACATGCACCACTGAACAATGCAGGATTCGGACAATTGCATCATTTAAGAGGAAACATCCTATTGGCAAACTCTAGCCGAACGAGAGAGGAGGGCAATTGCACTTCCGCAGTGATTAAACTAATTCGGGAAGCAAAGCAGCGTTGCGTAGAGAGTGGCGTGGCGGCGCAGCCCACAGCGCCTACCACACGGCTCCACGCTCAGTGTTGCTACAGCGACGGGGGGAGCGTGGCCCGTCATCGCAAAGATTTTTCCTACGTCAGAACTATATGGAAAAAGCGGATTCCACGCCCTTCGTGATGTTTGACACACTAGGGAAGGCGGCCGGCTGATGTCAAACAGTTGGTACAAAGGAACGCCCTAGTGCATTTGGCATCAAAAATGCCTAGACCGGAGGGATCGAGGTTCGGGTTCATTAAGCTTCTCGCACGTGAGCGCGTTTTCTAAGTGTTCGTCGTTGAGGCTCCGCCACTCGTTTTTTAGCGATTGCTGTGGCATCAAGATGATCCCAACGGCTATGGCGAATCATAAGTATAAGGTCGTAAGCAGAAGTTTTGTGAATACGCTCGCCCTCAGCTTCTGTAATTCTCGCGTCCACTGCCACGATTAAGTGGCGCATTTTCTTGAGAACTGTTTTGTGAATAAGTGCCCAGGTGTGTTAGAAAAATGTGTCTAGGGAACGAAATAACCGTTCGGAAATTATGGCTTTGTAGGAGAAAATATAAGCAGATAGCAGAGGACCTAGCTGAGCGATGTGATTGCAGCGTCATTAACGGGAGCCGATATTCCTATCACAAACACTAACTGCTTAAAAGTAAAGGATGTCACGTTTAGTGCCCCCCGCTTCCGGGATTGAAATGTACGGCTCTAAGCCGACAGGTTAGGGCGTGGAAGCACGTAGGACGTATTCTAACGATTCAGATTCTTAGTTTCATATCGTCTAGAATTGACCACCTAGGAGGTGTCGATGTTCCCGTTGTAGAAGTATAACCTATCAAGATGCATTTTTACCTATAACTACCCCTGAATGCAGTCAGCTCCCAAAAACCAGGTAGTGCTGTCATGGATACATCACATTTCAAGAGGTCTTTAATAACACGTATAACTTCCTTTCAATGTGTTCTTTAATTTGTGCCTGGCGGGTTTGTGTGTTTTCCTATCGGTCTCGCGTTTGTACTGCGACGCTTGTTTTTTCTTTTGGTATCTTCAGTGGCTTCGTCCCATCTGCAATTTTTGTACAAATTTGTCGATTGTTTCATTTTAGTATTGTGTCAGCTGTTTCATTTTAATTATCGCTTCGTAATATGCCCTGCCCTCTGTACTCAGCAAATCCTGAGGATGGACAAACAAACAGACAAACAAAGAAACAAACAAAAAAGCAGACAGGCCAAGAAGACAAAGAAAGGAAGAAAGAAACAGCAAGACTGTGTTGCAAGTGATTTGTCTCTATATATAATGAACCCACCTAGTGCGACCGATCGGTTCTCCAGGCGTATGCCGACGCACAGCGTGCGCGTGATGATGGCGTACACAACTATCATGATGAGCAGAGGCAGTACCAGGAGCACCGAGTCCAAGTAGAGGTTGAAGCCCTTTTCTGCTTCGTCGCTGTGCCACAGCTCGCGGCACTTTTGACGCCCTGCGAGGCACCGAGCACGGACGATCACGTTTAGGCACTTCGTTACAATGCATGGCAGGAGGGATGAGTTGAACAAATAAGAGCGCTCGAGAAAGCGTGGCGAAACAAGCGCAAACTCGCTTGATTTTTGTATAACAACTATTATTTGATATACAAGCACGTATATTATATCGACAGAGAGGGCAAAAGGGGAGATCGGCCTGCCAACTGCCACCAGAGGGACACAACGCCTGCCTGCTCTTTAGGAAGGCGTGGATAGAAATAGAAGTAGAAGATAGGAAGGAGGTAAGTAAATATGAAAGAAAAAAGCAAGATGACAGGACACAAAGACAACCTTTCGAAAAGAAGAAATCACTGAACGCAGTTCTAGCAAGACAGCGCTGCTTAAACTTGCTCAGCGGCACAAAGCGAGAAGAGCTGATATTCGGGAATTCTAAAAATATGAGCTCAAGTGTTTAACTGCAATGTCCGCAAGTCTGCCACGAAACGCTTGGTGCACGTGTTTACTAGTGAAGGCGATGCGCGAAATTAACGCACCCCGACGTGTAACATGTGCAAAAGGGACCTTGTGTGGTTGATAAGAGCACGACCAGAGATTGTTGTCGGGTCTGATCCCTTGGCGACACGTTGATTTCTCTTTGTTTAACGAAATCAGTGCGCTCGCTCTTACGCACCTCGCGAATACTTTCTTGAGATTATGCATACAGCGTTTATCCGTTGTGGTCTTTATTTCTCACAACCGTGAACGCTTGGACAAGCGTTAAGTGACAATGGTTCGCAGGAAGATGGCAACTTGGAAGTGATCATAAGTGGATAGACAATGACAAGCAGTGTTGCCATTTTAGCAATCGTTCTCGCTATATTTAGCGACCTTTTGGTGTGTTCAGCGGCAATCATTTTTTGTCTCTAACCGCCGGCGTTTATTTTTGGCGATGCCATAGAACTATTTGCAATATTTTAGCGACTTTGAAGTTAGGGAAGTTGCTTCGACATTGACTTTCCAGAATGCGCTTTATAATTTAGAAGCTAAAAATGTTCCTCGAAATTGAATGTACCATGAGCGCGCTTTGTGATCATGATGAAAGCAACGGTTGTCTCAACTCTCGGCGGTTATACGATACGGTTAATTGGCATCGTCGCAAACTCATTGTGCTTACAAAACGCTCTTTTTTCTTAGTTCTGTGTAAAATTTATTAGACTCAGTCCTAACACTGCGGATGCTGTAGTTTCATTAAGTACGCTTTATTACTTGACGTTCGAGATCGTAACACTAAAATAAATTTTGAAAGCTTACTGCAGTAAGTGTTGTGGTGCAGTTTAGAACGCAGCAGATGAACAATAGGACAAACCAATTACAGAAAGGCGAAAAAATCAAAGTGGTTGCCCTCGTTCACGCAACCTAAACACACCATCTACGTTTCTCTCACCTTTCCAACAAATCAATATTGCGCGGAACCTTCAGGTGGATCCGGATGTGCTAACGTAGTGTTTGAGGGTTGTAAAGGTCATGTTGTTGTCACTGCCGTGTTGTCAACGTAAACAAAATCGAGTCGCACAATTCAATTCTCCTTTGACGAGCGCCGTAAACGAAGCATATTGCAGGCATAACGTGGACCAAGTGCGTCTTGCTGCTATAGGGAAACCAGATGACCCGTGTTCTTTGGAACTGTGATGAATTTTTTATCCTAAGTGTCAAGTAAACTCACGATTTCAGCGGTGATCATTCCTTGTTATTTTGTTTATTTTTTAAATATAGTATAGTAAATGTCATCTGCACCCTGTCGGTAAAATTACTGTTTATTCACCTGCTCGGATATTAGCACAACATGAAAGGCTTCAGCAGATGCGGTATGCCATTTTAGCTTATATTATAGTGATCCGAAGCCACCTACATTGTTTGAAACTGTCTTGACAATTTTATCGACTACTTTCGCGACTTCGAAGAAAAATTTAGCAAACATTTAGCGATTCCATTGTTTTACCCGTTTAGTGACACGACCGTAAGAAAAGGTGGCAACATTGAATGGAAGTCTCAGGCTGCAGCTAACGTTTCGACATTTTGGTCGCCGGCGCAAAAAAAAATATCTATTCGTTCATTAATGCAGTTCTTGAAGTGCACCGGCCTTGAGTGACCGTTTCCAGCCCTCCTATGCCTCGTCCCGCGTGTACGAAGTCTTCACTCTTCACCTGTTTTCCTCTTTCTATTTCCTTCTCTTTCCATATAACCTGTGTAGGGTAGCAAATGCATGCTCGTCTGGTTGACCCCTCCTGCCTTTCATCTCCTTGCTTTCACTCTCTCTTGTCTAGGGTGCTTGCCAGACAAGTCTCCCTGTTGAAACGCTGACAAAGCGTTGGAAAGCGTTGACAAATGTCGACAAACGTGCAACAAGATTTCACAAGGAGACTTGTCCAGACAAGCTTCCTCGTGGAAACGTTACCTCTAGCCCGAGGCGCCTCTTTTTGGCTCGCTTTTCATCAGTACAAATCGCCATCTTCTTTGTGGATGGTTTTTATTGTTAGTAGCGTAGTGGGATGCCAAGCATACGTTAAGTGTCCATAAAGCGCGCCAGGTACTTCTTTTAGAACCTGCACAAAGAAAAAATTTTCTGCTCACGCAAAAGTTTTTTGCACTTGTAAGCCCCACTACATGTCTTCCAAGTTCATACTTCCACAGTGGTGTTCGAGGGCGCTTAGAAAATCGCTCGCTTGCTCGCGACATTCACATCGGGATAAACCTGTGGCAAGAAATTGCCTGACTGTCTCAAAACAGCCACAAACGTGAAGTCATTCGCTGAGTGGCTTATGGGATTCCTACTTTCCTTCGAAAAATAAAGCCAGCTATATAAAGCTTAAAAAGGATCTCGAAACTTCGTCAAACCCGCAATTTGGTTGCATCCGACGCAAGGTATAAACCTGATATTGCAGTGGAGTCGGCATGCACAACGATCGCCCTAGGACACAAGGAGATATTGTGCTGCCAACGAGGAGGTGAAAGACATCTAGGCTGCTTAGGATCGTCTTGTGTAACCAGATAAGCGTTGCCTGTCAGCTCTGCGCTCTCAGAAACCAATGTGAACAGAGCAAAGCTGAAATTCCTCGGCGGATTCATTTTCCGACGAGCTGTCGCCGAAGGGGCATGTTGTGGTCGGCAAATGTCTGACAAGCGCTTTGGAAGGAGTACTTGCTTCAACCGCTAGCATTCGGAATTTCCCTTCTTTCCTTACCTTGACTCTCATATAAATATTTCAGATGCTTCAAAACCTTTGTCGCTAAAGAAGAACACGCCGTTTATTTGTTTCGAACGTTTTAAACTTATAACTTATACTTGAAAGAGTCCCTGCTCTAGAGAAGAGCGCAAGTACTGTGATAGTTTTATCGTATACAATATCTAACTTTGCAGCGACAGATGCGACGAGTACTTCACAGTGGCTACTACGGTGTAGCGGCAGCCCTCTACCACTCTCGAAGGCCACGAGTATCACAACCATGAATCGCGTCGTCAAAAAGAAAAATATAGAATGAAAAGGTTGAATTAAACGGAATATTCAGACTATAGTGTTGAACCTGGGACCCATATTTGCAAAAGTAGACGCTTTGATGAACTCTGCAAACATGACAGCTTCTTTTCTTTCATTTTCTTGTATGGTATTTATTGTAATGAACGAATGACTCTTGCAAGTGGCGCAGAGAGACAAGTGAGGTAATGAGACTCATCTCTGCGAAGGAACGCGCACGAAAAGCGCCATAGAAGCGCCTGCTCATTCTTGACCTTTGCATCAACATCATGTTGGTCCTCTGTTTTATCCAACTCGTTTTTTCGCTAAACTCTGTGCAGGGTAGCAAACCGGAAATTTGCTTCTGGTTAATCCCCCTGCCCTTCCTCTCTCTTTCTCTCTAGCTCCATTACGCCCACGATGCACAAGCTTCAAAGCAGCACTGTTACACAAAGCAGTGCTAGCTAGCATTGCACGTTATGGTGCACAATTTAGTACTAAAACAGCACCTATGTAAAGTAAGTTAAGCGATATAACTGACAATGAGTGAAATAAAGATAATTAGGAAGAGAAAGCACAAGCTGTTATTGAAAGTGGGCTACTCACGATATTAGCGTGAATGTTTGCAGGAAGTGATAAATGCGCGAAACATTGCGGGCCTTAGGTGATGTAATAATAATAATAGTTATCGTTGTAACTGCTTTGCAGTTCGCGCGACACTGCAACTAATTTTTATGCATATTTGACTTATCCTATCGGGCCACGTATTTGCGATATTTTGCAGCCTTGACTAGCTTATTGAATAGCACACCTTCAGCCTCTGTTAGGCCAACGACTATCTTGCCGAGACACGGAGATTTTCGCCGTTGACAAACATTCGTCAGTGGTCGGCATGGTCACCCATTTATTTGGCTGACCATCGCTATTTTGGGGCATTTGTTACTTCGAGTGCCTTGTAGGTACCAGCATGTTTGTGAATTCGAGCCACGGAGAAGACAAATTGTTTCCCTGCAAAACAGTTTGTAGTGGTGTCCTAACTGCACTTTCGTGCCCCTTCACGTTCGGGATTTTTCTTGCAGCGCTTATGGTAGGCTGCAACGGCACTCGAATCACACTCGAACCTAAATGTACACCCACTGAGAGTAAGCGAGAAGTTCAGTGCTGTCTGCTGTGAACAAACAATGTGCTCGACTAGTCTGTACGGCGTAAGGAAGATAATGACGAACCGAGACATATCGTCGACTCTGCTTTTTCTTCTGTGAAAAGAGCTGTTTACGCACTCGTTTCTTAGATTGCTCTATGTTTTCGAGCATATCAGTTGAACGCGCGAACGTATTGTTGTACATGAAATGTGCGCAACACTGCCTCAGCGTTTCTGGACAGTATTAGCTACGGCTTGGAACCGGCATGCCATGGCCCACATTTACAGAGAATAGTGGGCTGGGCGCAACGCAAGTCGTTCAAGTAACGCGCATTAAGAGCGTAAGAACCCAAACACACGGTCATCGCGCTTTGTCGATTTGAACCCCATAATCCTGCAAGTCAGAATAGTAATGTCACAACTTGAACTCCACACAGCAACCAGCACCGATAGTTCTAGACTTCGTACGTGAAAAGAATCTAATGGCCGTTGTATACTGTTAAAGTAGGGATGGTTGTAGAACTAGGGACCAGTTGTAAAACGAAAAAGGAATCCAGACTTACAGAAACCGTGATCAAATGCAAAACTATTTGCCTTAACGTCCTAGAACAACACGTGCTTAGCAGGAAGCGGGGGGGGGCAGGGGGGGCTGTGGAGGAGGTTCTTATGACTACCTGAGGTTTCTTAACGCTCACCTGAAACTACGTACCCCGCGGCGTGTTTAGAACACACGTAATCGTTCTCAGTAACCCATTGACATAGTCACTGAACCACCTTGACAGAGCCAGCGGTAATGTTTTCTATTTTATTTTATTTCGAATACTGTGAGCCTTGCCGGGCTGTTACAGGGTGGGAATACAAAGCCTAAAAGTTCACGCAGAGAACGCCTTCAAATTTTCTTAAAAAGAGTCAACCAAGTTATTGCTCGTAAATACACACGAATTCAAGTTATTCCACTCAACAATTATCTTGACAATGAAAGAGTGCTTAAAGACATCAAGTCTGGCACATCAGGCATTAGAGTGTAATTGTGATTAGTTCGCGGTGAAACCCTTCCAGGAGGCTTCAAATGCAAACTGGAATTCAGGTTCAGCTTATTGTTATGGAGTTGATATAAACATTTAAGGCGTGCGATTTTCCTGCGCACAGCCAACGTAGTCAGACCAGCCCTGACTAACATGGAGGTTTCGTAATCAGCAAAAATAAACCTAACCACCATTCGCTGAATGCGCTCTAAGTTATCTATTATGTATTGTTGATGAGGGTCCCAAATTATACAAGCATACTCTAAATTTAGTCTAACGATAGTAGTGTATGCCTTAAGTTTAATGTCTGGAGCAGCATCTCTTAATTTACGCCGTAACAAGCCAAGCTTCCGCTTGGCTGATCCCCAGGTTTTCGATGTCTTCGTTCCAGTTGAAGTTACTGGTGATTTTTAAGCCAAGATATTTCAGATTTGTGGAACGCTTAATTACGTTATTATTTACAGCGTACGAAAACATCAATGGAGTTTTCTTATTCGTAACTGTCATGCAAACAGATTTATCAAAATTGATTTGCATATGCCATTTTTCACACCACGTAGCATCATTTAGTTGTTCTTGATCAGAAGCACTCTTAACGCGGCAATACAAGAGGCAGTCATCGGCAAACAACCGCACTTCAATCATAGGATGTACATCAGTTGCGATATCATTAATATACAGTGGGAACACAATTGAACCCAAAACCGACTCCTGAGGTACACCTGATAATACAAGAAGGAAAGAGGAGCACTCGCCATATATTTCAAGAAACTGTTGTCTATTGTGTAAGCAAGCCTGAATCCATTTAATAATTTTTGAATTTACGTTATACCTATAATAAAGCTTTTCAATTAGCTTGGTATGGCTAACCCTATCGAATGCCTTTCATAAATCCAGAGCGATGACATCAACTTGTTCAAGACAATTAAGGGCCTCTGCAAAACTGTGCATGGTTTCAAATAATTGCGCGACAGTTGACAGACGCCTTCGAAAACCATGTTGTTTGCTGTAAAAAATGTTATTGTTTTAAAGATAGTCTACTAACTGTTTACAAATTATATGTTCTAAGATTTTGCAAGCCGTACAAGTTATGCATATCGGACAGTAGTTGCCAATGTCTAGCCTGTTTCCAGCCTTATAAACAGGCAGAATCCTCGCTA